>NC_061496.1:6473763-6621263 GCF_022539355.2 Hippoglossus stenolepis
CGAGAAGACAAATGGACAGCTGCAACCTCAAAGTGTTGTTTCTTCCTCTTTGATGATCAGAATCAAGGTCAATCACGTCCCTCGTCTCATCGCGTATACCAGCGTTCACTGCCTTTTACACCACCTCCCTATTATTCCCTATTATAGATCGATTTCCTCTCCCGTCCGCAGCTTTGTCTGCAGGAGAGGATGCTGCTACCTGAGGGGCTACGATATCATGGAATCGTTTAGCACAAGGAGATTTAGAAAAGTGCAAAGTAAACGATGGGAGATATTTTGATGAATAACTCCAAATAATAATCACAGTGTGTGTTTGTGTAATTATCGTAAGATGCTGACATGAATAGCCTTGGGGGTTTCATTGTTGCTGCCAGTAGTTTTCTTGCTCTCCTAATTGCCCGCCTGTATTTGTTCTGTGTTATTCTCTCACTATCCACTTCTGCTGCCTCTCTCTCATACAAGCCACAGTATAAATGAGTAAAAGACCCAGTTCCTATGTTATATCAGCTGCTAGCCGTCCTCCCATAGCTGACGCACAGGGTCACCACAAAAACCCACCATAATCACTTTTTAATCTCCCTCGGAACATGACAAATACATTACTGCATTCTGAATGCACCCAGGGCCGTGGATGTGTTTTAGAAACCCTTAAAATAAATAGCCCTCCGCCTCTGCGGGGCTGCGGGCGAGTTCCCAGACTCCAGGCTATCGCACAGAGACTCCACAGAGCTCGCAGCGTTTCTTTCCCATCGTGATAATGCTCGCGTAAGCACTGATAGCTGCCCCCCGACGCACCATTGTTCCCATGAATCACACATCTGGGAACCGGGCTGGGAGACCTGCGTGGACACAATTCTGAGTATCTGTGGACGCTGACAAATACCACTGTGCTGGGGTACTGCTAATGTTGGACTCAGTCAATACAATATAATAAGACGGCTCGTCTGAGGCACAGGATATATTGGTCACTGTCATCTCGGGGCTGCAACTCTTGATTTGCCAACTTCTTACCTTAATTGATTGTTTTGTGAACCTGCTGCTAAAGACGCTGCACTCGATACCTGTGTCTTTCAGAATCACAGATTTCTTCTCCCAACATCAGACATTTCATTTCAAGTTATGTTCCAGTTACTGCTTTCTTTTGAAATCCCCCTAATGTGTTCCAGTGAGGCCGATATCCGGTTGTACGCTTCCCCTCTGGATATAAGAATTTGAAGCTCTCTAGGTTGCTTTTTTTTAAAGATCTCATCTCCTACTTGGAGTAATGTTAACTTCGATACTAACATGTGAAGGAGTGAAGGAGACCTACTGTATTTTTCCATCACCTGAGGTCCAAGATCAACACCGTCCCTTAAAATCCTCCAAGGACATATTTGATGAGTGGCAGGTGATATGTTCATTTTTCATCTGTGCCATCTCTTGCCCATTCCTTGTGACCTCTTCTGAGAACCAGCACTCAATAGAGACATGGCACGAAGAGAGAGAATAAGCCAGAGGAGCATGAATGTGACTGGAGATGCTGTTTGTTGGTGTTGGTGGAGTATGACAGTGATGAGGGGGGGGACGCTGCGAGAGGGTGCTGGCCACACATGTCACATCGGGAGGCATGATTATCCTCCAGGATTACACTTTAATCAATCTAAAGCACTAGTCCCTGTCTGCCACTGTGCTAATCCCATCAAAGAAGGGCTCTTTCTGCCTGTCAGCTTATCCTCTTCCCATTCACCACCATGTTAAACACCTCACAAAGCTGCATGTCAAGAGTCCACCAGGCCCTCAGCGCGTGGAGACGTCGGGCCTCCGCTCAGCAGCGCCGCATCCGAACCACAACAGCACATTCAATTTTCAAGATGCCGCAGAGAGGATTGTCCCGTTGACGAGGCAAATTGATTGTGGCTGTGCATTTTAATGTCAACAGTGCAAAGAGGAGAAAATGGCGTTTACTATTGTCCATTAGGCTGCTGGTGGCTGCTTAGATACATCGAATTAACACAATTACAGTTTAAAAACTATTTCTAGCATTCAAAACAGCTTTGGGAGCTCCTCTCCCTGACAGGAAACACTGAAGCTCCTGAAACGCCTCGTCTGTCGTCCGGCCGATACCCCCCCGCATCCCTGCGATGCCCCATGTGTGCATAATGCAAACTGAGCAGCTAGTCTGGCACACCCCCCCAACAAAGGGGAACAGAAACAGAAATTTCCTACACACGCTGGAAGTGGCTGACCAATCACAATAGAGTTGGCCATATCCTTACTGAACATATCTGTCAGTTGTTAGCGAGTGTAATCGGTGTGTGTGGATGTGTGTGTGTGTGTGTGTGTGTGTGTGTGTGTGTGTGTGTGTGTGTGTGTGTGTGTGTGTGTGTTATTATTGTGTGTGCATCTGCCAACAAAAACATTCGGTAATATGCATGCAACCGAATACACCCACACACACACGCACACACATGCACACACACACACACACACACTTTGTAAAATCTCAAGACAGACACACAGACACAGGCTCATCTTTTACATTATACAAATTCTGCCTATTTATACATCTCCAAACTGCATTAATCCTAAATTTCTGAATCAGGAAGTGGAACGTGTCAATCGCTTTACAAACGGCTTCAGTCCTAGAAATAGAAAAAATAATCTATTCATTTCAAAAACGTACAAACTACATTAGGGGAACCGTGCGTACACGTGTGTCCCTGATGAAAAGCCCACTCTGCCGTCTTTCATCTCTTCTTTCCCCTGCTTCACTCACACACACAGCTGTGATGAATAGATGGATGGAGAGAGGGAGGGAGGGTGAGAGGGAGATGTGAAAGGATGAGAGAAGCCACTGAGGGACAGAGGTGCGTACAAACACATAGCATACGAGCATTTGGGATAAAAATAACCCAAGAGCCAGGAGGAGGTGGAATTTGCCGACCTCTCCATCCACCCATTCGTGCATGTGTGTGTTTATGTATGTTTAAGCTCTGCAGGAGGATGAGGGAGAGAGTTTTGAATGCACACACATGCCGCACATACACTGACACTACACAGACACAAACTAACCCTAAATAAACTGGGAGATTAAAGACAGACAGAGATGTACAGGTTGTCAAGTTAGCCTCCGTATTTTCACAGTAAGCAAACAGATGGCCACCCACGGTGATGCGCCAGATAAGTGTGCTGCGCCCGCAAGACACTCCGATAAAGACACGCCACGAACGGACGGAACAGACGCACTAAACGTCGCCCATCTGCTTGATCCTGGTGACAAATTGGGTTTGTTACTCAGCCTGCCATCAAACCACAGTTGGCATAACCCTCCTAACTGAAATGGTTTAGGACAAATCTGGGGCTCTGGGTTGCGGCCAAATTGCTGCATTGCACAGAGAGATTTGAAGCGGCTTAGTCAGCTGCAGACAATGCACAGCAGTGGCATCATGACACAGAAAAACAAAGCGTGAGAGCGTCACTATTGGTTTGTGTTCGCTGGCATGTGCTGGCTTTTGCTATCTACTGGGAAACGGCAAGACCACACAGCAGAGACAAACTGCGAGGCATTCAGGCCTGATGGCACAAACCGCCGTGTTTAAATTCTTAACGATTCTTCTTTTCAGTGTTTTCTGTTAATTACCTGCAAGTACTGTACGTGCGGTGCAGTACGGTCCGTAGAGTTTGAATAGAGGCATTGTGTATTGTTTTGGCTCCACAGTCACTGAATTGAAAAATGGAACAATTGCTAATTTCTAGTTCGAATGGTTTTCAGGAGTGGCCCCTTGTGGACATTTTTTTATCCAGAGTCCGCTAATTATCGGACAGTGCACCTCCATTCACACAACTATGAATCTAAACACACTTAATTACCATTGAAAGATGAAGTTTGCTGCCGAGCCGACACAATAAAAAAATGTTTCATTGTTTAAGTACTTTTACTGTGAAAGAATAAAACTACAGCCGGAATTTATCAACATGCTAATGTTAGCATGCTCACAATGAATAGTGTTGGGTACTGCAATCAAGTACCAATCAGGGACCGGTTCCTACCTCACAGAACCAATCACAACCTTTTCAGTGCCTCATCTCGGTGCCTGACACCAGTAAACGCAGCCAAGGCACAAAACTTTAAAGTAACAACTCTGCAATCTCTTTAATTGCCAACAACAACAAC
This sequence comes from Hippoglossus stenolepis, assembly GCF_022539355.2. Lineage (NCBI taxonomy): Eukaryota > Metazoa > Chordata > Actinopteri > Pleuronectiformes > Pleuronectidae > Hippoglossus > Hippoglossus stenolepis. The sequence continues at coordinate 6,477,917 of NC_061496.1, forward strand.
AAGGAAACGTATACACTCACAAGTGCTGGCAGTTTTTTTCTCCAGTGTAAATATGTTCCACTCCACCTGAGTTGCTGATTACTTACTGCAGACCCCTCTGAGGCTGCAGCTACAGCACAGTGCATTCGGAGCCAGATATCGATCCTGTGTTTGTGGAGTGCCTGTGGTACGACTGCTCCTCTCCGCCGTGCCTCTATTGTAGGCGCCTGCACGCACTGTGAAACTGCAAGTTGTTCAGTGTGGCTGCACCCTTTTTACCGCCAGGGTCTGAAACATGCATTACACATGATGGTTGAGATAATTCCCAGTGGCAGCTGACCACACAGACTTATTAGAACAGGAAGGTCTTCTCTGTGCACACAAGCAGAGACTAAACTAATTTACTCTGAGGGTTGGGTTGGGATGAGAGTTTCAGTAAGACTCTAATGGGGTTAAGAAAATACGGCTGTGGTGCAGTGGAACATATTCCACAGGGTCCGTGCACTGCTGCTACCCCAACCCGCATTTTCAGATGCCAAATATAGATATAAAGAGATGCGAATTCTGCGCCCTCCTTAGCCCCCCCTCTCACCCACCACTGCTGCCTCTAAACACATCTCCTTTCCCCTCTTTACCCTTTTTCTCCTTCTCAGTCTCTCGCTTCTTCCCCCTTCCTCCATCTCTCTGCATCTGATTTGCTCGATGCAAAGAGAGATGCTTCTCTGTTTCAGGGACCTGCTGCTGACGGATAGAAATATCTGAGAGACGTGCAGGCTGAAAGATAGATAGCGAGGAAAACATGGCCTCTGGAATGCCGTACCTGCTCGTGCTCGGTCATTGCTTTAATGTCTCTCTCCCAGGCCTCCGTATATAGAGGGTTTCTGTCTCCCTCCTCCCATCATCCCTCCCTCCTTCAGTCCTATTCACTCCCTAATTTCTATTTGTCCCTGTTTTTATATACCGCCCCCCCCTACCCTGCTCTTTCCTTCCCTTTCATTCATCTATTTCTCCATCTTTAAAAAACAAGCACAAGATCTCCCCCACCCGTGTCTTCTCCCTCATTGTGTCCATTCCTCAGATGCCGCCTAAAGTCAACACTCCGCAGGATCCTATCTGTCGAGCAAAATGCTTTCCAGCAGGATTAAAAGCATGCAATGCTGACTCCAAATCTGTTATCTGATTGGCTGACATGGAGAGCTGTCTGTGGATTTTAGTTACCGGGGAGAACAGCGAGATAATGGCACCGTGTCAGCGACTTCTGGAGCTGCAGGGGCCAGAAGATGACAGGAGAAGACAGAACGGCCACGTGCAAGTAGGAAAAAGTCTTTGTCATGGTTTCTGAATATTTGGTCACCTTTTTTTTTTATTAATATTATTCATAAGTACATTGTGATAATCATCATGTGAACAGAATATTTACATTGTGCAAACATCAATGTGAGGCATGGCAAGTAAATAGTGCACATGAATAGTGTACATATCATTTTCTCTTCAAGAATATATGGCAACTGAGAGAATTATTGTTAATTATCTGAGAAATAAATCACTATTTTTTCTCATGCTTTAGTAAAATCATTTGCAACACATGTGGCTGAACAATATATTAAAAACTAACATTTTAGAAAACCCTACAAAACAAATTCTCCCCATAGTTTAATGTATCCCTATAAATGAACATAAAAACGACTAATTTTTAATGGATTTCTTTTCTTACATAGATACACAGAGGAGCTGCTTTTCAAAAGGGGAAATGCTTCAAACACTTGGCCTGATTGACAGAAGAAGATGCCTCACTAATGACACAATCCTGCTGATTGCAGCCATTCATGGTGGGTGCGCCGGTTCAAGTGCTGCAATCGAACATGGCTGTGTCACATTGACACCTGTGCCGTCTCTTCCTCCCTCCTCTCATGCCTCTCACTCTCTTTCTGGAACCTCTAGTCCCACGTTAGTGTCACTGTCCTTCAAATTATGCAAAGTGGACCTTTTTATCAATGCACCTGGTATATGGAAATATAATATCGCCCTGTATTTTATCATTTTTATCAGTTTTTAGTGTATTTCTATCATTACAGAGTTTATCTGTCAAGCAGAATGAATCCAAAATTGGTTTAGCTCACATTCACTCATCAGGCTAATGACATCATTGAAACAGTATTGACCACAACTGTGGATGCACACATGGGCAGCAGCGTTTGAGGGACTTTGGGGGCCCCAGGCGAAAGGGACTTGAGGGGGGGCTTAATCTAACCAACATGACCCCAAAACGTTCACACTGTACATTCACATAGATAATAGTTAAGTAGAAGAGTTTAAGTGCAAACCCCCATCACCATAACCATCAAACCTCTAAAACTAATTAAGCTTTTGGCAGAAAGCTTTCGGCACGAGGCCTCGTGAGGACGTTTCCAACCACAGTGTTGTTGCAGCTAATCATAGTATATAAGTGGGTTCTCACTTTTTGTGGCCTAACGTAAACAGTTTTTCTCAGGGGCCACACCTCTCAGCTAGGGGGCACCATCCCTGCTCGTAGGAACACAAACTACTAAGCGAAATACACGAGGTTCAAAGTTCTCTTCATTGTCAAACTTGGAGAAAATTGAGTTGCAGCCAGTGTTCACATCCAACAATACACACAAAGACAACATCGACTGCGACGACAACTCACAACAGAGCTAGTGCAGGGAATGGAAGTTCATGCCGAGGACAAAAGAACTGCTGTTCTGGTGTGAAATGAGTGTTTTAGCGAGAAGTTGTGAGAACCTGATGAGCACACACACACACACACACACACACACACACACACACACACACACACACACACACACACACACACTACTCTCAGGTGGAGGAACAGACAGATTCATGAAATCCCAGAGAGACAGCAGCTCCACTGAGGCCAAACACGAGAAAGATTCAGACTGAGACGGAACTTGAAGCTCATGAGCAACTGTGTGTGTGTGTGTGTGTGTGTGTGTGTGTGTGTGTGTGTGTGTGTGTGTGTGTGTGTGTGTGTGTGTGTGTGTGTGTGTGTGTGTCAGACGACGCTACATTCATGTGCAGAGTAGTCTCAAGCAGACAGTTGTATGCGGCAGCGTAGCATTCATCTGTTGATCTACATTCCTGTGCTTCATGCAAACCATTAGAGCAAGCTATCTCACCACAGTCAGTTTGAAAGATGGGAGGAACATCAAACAACCTTTACACACACATGCACTAACACACACACACACACACACACACACACACACACACACACACACACACACACACACGGATGCCCTCTATTGAAGAAAAAATGTCTCCCATCTTCGAGCTCTCAGTCATCTCATTACTTTTTTCTCTCTTTTCATCTTTGTTTCAGCGCTGCCTTTCTTCTTCTCTATTTTACATCTTCCCTCTCAGATGTGTGAGCTGTAACGCAATGACTACCTTAGAAACAAACACAGGTGTGTGTCGTGTGTGTGTGTGTGTTGTGTGTGTGTGTGTGTGTGTGTGTGTGTGTGTGTGTGTGTGTGTGTGGAGGATAGAGAGTGAATTTTCTCTTTGACTGGCAGATGGGAGACAAAACTTTTATTAGATCAAAATGACTCATCAGACATGCAGGGGGGAGGTATGTGTTCAGGCCCTGCAGGACGAGGCGGGGGGGTTTGAGAACAAGATGGTGATAAAAGCCATCACTCAGTTGTCACAGGTGCACGGAGCTGCAGACACCAGGGTAAAACAATACTCAAAACACAATTTTTAATACATATTGACTCCTGCAATTCATCGCTGACGCCTTCAGCAACAAACCAAAGGGGGGGGGAAAAGTCAAGAAAACAGCGAAAAACAAAAACAAAACACAGCCCACGCACCTGCATACACGAGGGGAATGGAGGCACGGAAAAGCTACGGCGGCGGCAGCTCACACAATCATACACGACCTTTGAATAAACGGCATCAGACACTAGATTTATTACGAGAGGATAAACGGTGAATTTTAGAAGCGAACGGGCTTATTAAACTGACTCAATCGCAATTTGGTTCAAAGGGTATAGAACACAAAACGTCAGGTATTAACAAAAACACACACACACACATATATATATATAGTCACGTCTGCATCAGGTATTCCACACAGCCGCAGTTTTTCTTTTTGCCAATAGGATGGTTTGAGGAAGTTGTAGAGATGATTGTGTGTCTGTGTGCATGTGAGTAGATGTTGTTTTGCTTTTTTAGTTGTCACACACCTCTGACGTTTGTCTAGACAGCTTTGATTTGCTCTATAAATCTCCGAAAGGACGTTACCTGCTCCACTCATCCATCGTATTTATATCACGCTTTTCTAGTCTTATCTACCACAAAAGCCAATTTGAGGATCAGTATCTTGCCCGAGTACACTCACAGGCGGGCTGAATGACCTTTCACATGTCGGAATACAACAGAAACAGGTCATACATATGTACATATACATACATATTGCATACCTATATAATATATGTACATATATGTATAAAGATTACGTTCATGATCATCTAGTGCAGCAATTATTGTATAAATAAACTTAAAGATTCCCAGCCCAATTGGTTTCAGAATAGCAGAAAATAAGTAAGTAAGTAAGTAAGTGCAGAACAGTGCAGACTATGAAGTGACAGTCATAAACTTCCAAATGAGGAGAAACATATAATCAGAGGCCGCAGGTTGATTATAGAAGTGGAGCTGATGACGAGCTGTGAATGCTTGAAATCAAGTACTTTGTACAAAGTGTTGTCAAGTCAAGTTTGCTGGTCCACTGTCAAGAAATGTTAAATCAACAGCCAGAAACCTCGGTATCACATTTGATTCGACAGCCTTATTAAATCTTGTTACTTTCACCAGCTCCAAAGCTCTATTCACACGCACCAGTCGATCCTCACGGCCTCAGCTGGGAGCACAATGCTGTATTTTTAACCAACACCAAGCACAGGGCCCGTAGCGCTCCAATTCTGGCCTCCTTTCATTGGCTGCCAGATCATTCAGAATTGATTTTAAGATTCTTTTTATAACTTTTGAAGCTGAGCACGGTCTGGCCCCCAGTTATATAATGGAGCTACTAACTCCCTGTGCTTTGAGCCGTAATCTAAAGATCTACCAGCCAACACTTAGGAAGGAGGTAGTAGTAGTGTAGTTCCTAAATCAAAGACGGTTTGGTTCTGTGTGTGTTATATGTATTTTATTTTTAAAAACACTTTTTACCCTTGTTTAGATAAATGCTTTAGAAATATTAGTTTATTATTATTAGGCTATATTATTATTATAAGCTATGTGTAAAGGCCTCGTTTCCCTGTGCACTCAATTCACTCAATACATTCAAACACAGGGCCAAACATGCTGCTGCCATAGAGTTGAATGAGATATGAAGAACTGTTCAAATGCAGATTAATACCACACATTATCTGTCTCCCTCCTCACATGTGGATTGTTGGATCCATGAAGTTACAGTAGATCCCACCTGCACTTTTACGAGACACACTGACGTCTGAGAAACGAGGCATCAGCAGAAGCCGGAGCGTCAATGGTCGTAAAGTGAGCACTGATGCAGCATATGCAGAACGCAGCTTTAATAGGCCGCTGTATCGGAAATTGTGCGATGCACTAAAGGTGCATTTGCTTATGCTTCAGTGAATAAAGTACGTGAGTGTTGCAGTGTGAGTCATTTAACCTGAACTAGCTCACTGCCACTGCTCCGTTGTGAAGCCTCGTCTTTTTTCTCAAACATTCAAACTTAAACTCCGAAAACTAAACGTTAATTCAAGTTGAGAACGAAGAAGATTCTTACACACACACACACACACACACACACACACACACACACACACACACACACACACACAATAGGTCTTTGCCTGTGTGCAGGGAGTGGTCACTTTCAACAACACTCCAGCTGGAAGTTCCTGCCTCCCGGAGCCAACCAATTACAACGCAGTATTTAACGATGAAGGTTCCATTAAGGAAGTCCCAAGTTACCCCTCTGCACTCTCAGCTCCTTTCACGACAGACTCTGTTTTTTCCTGCCTGTCAATGCCAGGAACCCATTAAGGAGCAGTGGTGGCGACACAATGCAGGGAAATAATGTAAGGATGGACCTATGCCATTCTTCCTGAGTGTTGCTCCTTCAGAAATGTCCGGTTGTGTTACCTCATTCCTGGCTGAACTGCAGCTTCACATTTCTACTTGACAAACCCTGGCTGTATAAATGATGACTGCTTGCTGCATCACTACCTCGGACATCGTACCTGTGTTATATGTTCAGCTCATGGACTTCTGTCACAAATGTTTGATTCAGTGCAATGTAACATGATCACAGCAAATTTGTTGATCACCTTATATTTTTCATAAATTAGGCAGGAATAGTTTTTAAATGCTTATTCTTTGTTACCTCTGACAAGGAGGGAATGTTAACATCTTTATTTATGTGTTTGTCAGCAGGATTATACAAAAACTACTTTGTGGACGTGACCGAAGGAAGAACCTGTACAATTTCGGTGTGCATCTCGATGAGGGGTCGGATACAGGACTTTCTCTCTTTAACAATGCAAGATAGACCATTACTTTCAACAGTTTCTTTTGATTTCTCAGAGTTTCCCAGTTAAACCGTCTAGAATGACAAGAAAATCCATCCTAACCTTGACAGAGGTAATAACAGTGGACCAGATAAGGTGGGAGTCTGTGATTTGTGGTGCGTCCCGTCATTTGAACGACACTAAACTGAATGATTCAAATTGAGTTTTGCCAACAGAATCAAAGTGAAGGTCAAACAGATTCAGAGTCTGTTGGACGTTGCTGTGCACAGGTCTGAGCCAGCTGACATTCCTTTAAACACAAAATGTGCTTTCAGGGCAAAGAAAGAAATCTGCCTACCTTGGCAGTGACTTCAATGCTGCCCTGGATATTGGCCAAAATAATGGGCTGGATCAACGTCAGCCACTACAAACTTGTGAATCGTCCAGGGCCAGAACACTGGTGTTCGTAAAATTCTTGTTTCGTCAAAAGCAAATAAAGTTCAAACTTTATAATGGACCTGCACAGCTTTGTCTCTATATCTTTCATTTTTTTTTCTTTTTTTCTAAGGACCACAGTAAAATAACAACTTTTAGAATTTCTCTTAACATACTACCCAGGAGCGTTTCATGGGACTCAAGGGGCCTCGGGCAAAAGGGAGGGCCGTACATCAAATGAACGGGACCCCCCCCCCATGATACCAAACCACATAATTTCAGTCTTCAAACAAACATTTTTCTACCAAAATTATACCCGAAGTGCATTCCATGCATACACATAAATAAAGGTAAAGCAGTAAAACCCCACCACTATCATAGACACTTCAAACCACGCATTTAGATGTTCTAGTCCTAAACCAAACCTCTAAAATTGTGAAGCTTTTGGCAGAAGGCAAGTGGCATTTGTATCAGGGCATATAGTAAAAGATGAACAAGATTGACGCCTAGCACAATGGATGCCTTAGAAAAATATGCCACATCTTCTGGCCTAAAAAGATCTCTCATGACGAACTTTACAAGCAGACTAAGAGCCTCAGTGTGGTGCAAGAGATCAGACATTGGCGGGTACAGTGGCTTGGGCCTGTTCTCAGAATGGACCACAGCTGCTGCATTTCAAAGATGGACACCACCTGGAAAACGCATACAAGGTCAGCCTAACACAAGATGGCACAAAGTGGCATGCGGCCTTGTTAAGAGGTTTCTGACCATGCAGTGTCCTGTACATAGCTGATTACAGAATTTGAAGGGGTTCTCACAACGTAATTGTTGCGAGAACCCCATAATCAGGCTCATCTCAGGGGGCCCCCTCTCAGCTTGGGGGCCCCCAAGCAGTAGCCTGTGTTTCCCACCCTGTTGCGACGCCCCTGATACGACTCAACAACTCAACAAAAAAAGTTCTGAGGACCACAAACCCACTTTACCTGAACTTCTGCAAAGTCCCGCTGTTTGCTTGAAGGGGCTCCGTCTGTGGGAAGCTGTGGTTTGCAGAACAGATGTGCTACAGGCACAGAGTACACACACACACGCACACACACACGCACACACACCTCTGGCCCGGTGTGAACTCACCCTTCTGCTCACACTGACAGGAAGACATACACCAACATGGTGAAAGAGAGGGAGAGAGCTGCGAATGCATGGCACAGCTGAGAAATTGTGTGTCAACAGAGAATGAGATTAGTAGTGCTATCCCTAGGCGTTCGCTCAGCTGGTGTGTGTGTGTCTGCGTGAGTGACTGTGTGTGAGTGCAGGCTGTTGGCGCTCATGTATCTGTGTGTGTTCTCAGTGAGGGTTTTTGGCTTCTTTGACTGACACAGACAACAGAGTTTGGGGAGTCTCTCTCCCTCCCACAGCACTAAGAAGCCTGAAAGCTCCTTAACCTTAACTCTGACACTTGTTTGATGTTATACTAGAAATAGAGAGATGTGCATGAGTGGGGTTAAAGCAATACAAAATACAACCTGTTTCACTCATTTTCAGGCACAAGGAAACAAAGCACATACACACACCTCACACCTTAGCTTTATGGTGGATAAGTTGATTTGGGTAAGAAAATTAACACATTTATCCGTATGAGTGATCAACTGAGTGCACACATACACACACACACACACACACACACACACACACACACACAGATGCTGTGTGGGCAATCAAAGGCATTTGCAGGTTCAGTGAAGCCTCAGGAGGAGTCAGTGGATGTCAAAGTCTGGAGAATATGAACCACATGGGAGTACCGGGCACTCGGCCAGTCGAGACAGAGCGCAGACTGGCACCGGTCAACTTAACACACACACACACACACACACACACACACACACACACACACACACACACACACACACACACACACACACACACACACACACACACACACACACACACACACACACACACACACACACACACACACACCATGCACATTACAACCCAGCTCCCACTCAGTGAGAAAGCAACCTGCAGCACACTGCTCTAGACACGCCACACACACACTCACACACGCATCTACTAGTGTGCGAAGGAATTGTGTCATGTGCCATGAGGTTTGTGCTGAGTAATTTCTTTACTGACAGCCATCGTTAGAATAATGAACATGAGTAATTGTTATGTGACACACGGACGACACGACCAGAGCTGTGTGTGTAAGTACTTTATACCTATGTGAGGTCCATTTTAAGCATAGACCCTACAGAGTGAGGACATTTTGGCCGGTCCTCACTTTTTCAATGGACTGTTTGAGGGTTAAGACTTGGTTTTGGGCTTAGAGTTAGAATTAGGTTTACGGTTAGGCATTTAGTTTTCATGGTTAAGGTTAGGGTATAGGGCTAGGGAACACATTATATGTCAATGAGTGTCCGCACCAAGATAGAAGTACAAGAATGTGTGTGTGTGTTCCTGTGCTTGAATACACTTTTCCATCACATTAAGCAGCTAAACTGTTCCTGTGCAGTTCCACCTATAGCTGGGTCCCTGGTTGCTTTTCCTCCTGTGGGTAATTTAAACAGTTTCCTTTGAGCTGCTCTCTATCGATCCGAGCACGCTGATGTTTAGAAAGTATTCAGTTTCGCATGTTCGCGAGCTGAGGTTAGCGTGTTAGCACGCTCATGTTTGCTGATTACCACTAAACCAAGCAAACCAAATGGCAACACAACCTGACGTCACCCACTGGTTTTCCAACTGCTGTTTGTGAACAGTATATTGCACTGAAACCAAGAAGAAACCCCATTTAAAGGAGCAGCCTGACTGACGCCCACCTGCACCTGCACCCATTGGAAAGAACTAGCTGTCAATCACACAGTATCCACGCCCCAACTCATACCGTCCTCAAGTGAGAAATACAATCATTTTCTCAAAGACTTCTTTTAAAACCAGCCCTCTGCTGGTCATTTCAGAGAATAAAGGTTTCATGCATCGTCTTAACTTTTTGGACCCGGAATCCATATGAATTTTAATATACAGACTATACACTTAACACTGGGAATATAACTCCATTTTCAGGTATTTGGCCGTGCACCAAATAAGTGGACAAATTAATAATTACAAACAAATTGTCGTACCAATTGACTAAACTGCTGTTGAGATAGCAAATGTTAACCTCATGGTGGCGCTGGAGAAAACGTCAGGGGATCACAAAAGTGCTGCTAAAAACAATTGCATCATACATCTTGACGTCTGCTGCTTTGGTTCAGCAACATCACAGCTGCAGGTCACAGAAACATAAACCCCACATACACAACAACCACTTCTGTTGGAAACACACCAGTATCCGTGACTCAGTTCCAAACAAATCATTTTAAAGCTGCCAAAGCATCGCAAAGCCTGCAACTCTTGCTTTTGCTGATATGAATATTTGAACTTGATTTAAATGATTACGAGCTCCTCTGAGTACTCAGCAATTTCTATTAGACTTGGGATTACAAAACCTTCTAAGATCGCATTAGATAAACTTAAAAATTCATGGGTATCAAGCTAAAAAAACAAACAGTTTTGCTTTAATTTGTTTCCTGAAAAGTTGACATTTCCCAGGGACATGATTCAATCAGACAGCGTCAATTTGAAAATCACACTACACGGATATCGTCACAGTGAACGCCTCTAACAGCCACCAGCGCGTGAGCTGGTGTGACTCACCTCTCTGCACCTCAGAGGAAATCACACTGACACACACTGACATAAAAATATCAACATATGCACACAGCGTGGGACGGCACACTCTAATGTGGTTCAGCCATGTCTCGGAGGACTGTGTGCATGTGAGTGTGTGTGTGTGTGTGTGTGTGTATGCTTTAAATAACAGTGTGCCCTTTAACCTGAGCATAGATGGATAAATCTTAATGCCAGTGAATCCAGCACACACACACACACACAAACACTCACAGGTTTGCACAGTCATCCTTATTCAGACATTGCTTTGACTTCCATTCATTGTGGACAGCCTAACCAAAGCCTTATCCGTAACATTAACCATGACCAATTCACACCTAACCCTAAACTTAAAGGTTCAGTGTGTAGAATTTAGTGACATCTAGTGGTGAAGTTTCATGTTGCAGTTGAATAACCCCTCACCTCACCCTCCCCTTCCAAACATGAAAGAGAAACTGTCGTGGCTTCAGTTGTCATAAAAACTCAAAAGGTTTAGTTTGTCCAGTCTGGGCTACTGTAAATAAACATGGCTGCCTCCGTAGAAAGGACCCGCTCCTGATGTAAATATAAAGTATTTAAAAATAAAGGCCCATTCTAGGGTTAAAAAAACCACAATTCATGCAATTAAGATAAAACACACTAGTGAAAACATCACTAGGATTAATCTATATTCAATTTCTGCCAATTCACCTAAATCTTACACACTGAACCTTTAAATTACCCACAATTCACATCTCACCCCTAAACTTAACAAGGACCTCAGAAATGAAGTTCAGCCTCATCAGGACCAGGCTTTGGTCCCCATGAGGTCTATTGGTCTTGAAAAGCTCAGTGTTTATGCTGGAAAAGGTCCTAAAGAGGCAACACAAATAAAAACACATTCACACAAACACACACACGCACACACAATGTGGCACCCTGTAAACATGCCCAATGTAACAGGAACGCTTTGCCTTGTTAATGCTGTGTAGCTGCGGTCAGCCAGCCAACCATGGCCGATGCTCTGTGGCAGGCAGAGCAGTGACCAAGACTGACTGAGAATACATGCAGACGCTGAGCGAGCAGAGAGAGAGAGAGACAGGCAGGTTTTTGCATAAGAGAGGGAGAGAGAGAGGTGGAGAAGCAGAGCAGGGATGCTCAGTAAATGGATGCAGAGAGAATCTCTCAAAACAGCAACAAACATCCCTGGCTTCTGCTCCTCTGCCTGATGGTTAGCATGCTTCCTACAGTATGTGTGAATCGTAACTGCGTGCATATGTGCACATCAGGCTCCAGCTGAAAAACATTAGTCAGGCCGGCAGGGAATTTAACTGAAACCTGGCGCTGCTAATGAACCGCTCCAGAGAAGGGATCAACCGGTATGGAGAGACATTACAGAGAGAGAGAGGAGAGGGGGGGGCGTGTTTCTCTGTCAGCATGATTGTACATACATGCACAGATATGTGCACGCATGCCTGGTTTGCAGTATCTGATCAACACACAGATGCTGAGGATCCCAGAGCTCAGCACAGATAAACATGGACACACAGAGCGATGAAGATGATAAACGCAGCATCTCTCGTCTCCGTGTGTCTGGAATGTATAACAACTCGAAGATGTAGATTCGGTGTGTGAAAATGCCGAAAACCCTTCTTTTCTTGACTATGTGTGCCAAGATGGGAGAGACATGAATTACACATGGGGCAGCAGATAGAAGCAAAGGAAGATGTGTAAAGGATAAAAAAAAGAGAGAGGAGAAGGCAAACAGGATGAATGAGATCTGACAGAAGAGGAGGAGAGGATTACAAAGGAGGCATAGGGGAGATGGATAGAATAAAAAGCTGAGAAAGAAAGAGTAGAATAAAAAGGAAGATGTAGAAAAAGGTGCAGGGAGAATCAGTGTTGTCCTTACCTGTGCAGCTGTGTGCAGTATCCTTTGGGATTAAAAACGTAGTATGGGGAAGAAACTCCAGCAACACTTTCTATGTCCGTTCCAAGGTAACGTGCATTTATATCTCTGTGTATCAGCTGAGGGAAACTCTTCAGCACACTACGCCGGAGCTCTCGTCTACCTGCGTGGGTTTCGCGTAAATGTATCCTAGCTGGTGATGAAAAGCGGTGAGTGAAAGGAGAGTACTACGCTGGAGGGCGGACAGACTGGCTGAAACAGGAGAGCAGAGGCAGAGCGGAGAGAGCAGACTGAGTGGGACGGAGGAGTTACTGTTGCCTAACATCAGAGCGGCTGGGGCTGGATACACCCTCCTCCTTCAGCGTGCATCAAATGGGAGTCGCGCAGATGCTCTAAAGTATGCAGAAAGAGAGAGAGAGAGAGAGAGAGAGAGAGAGAGAGAGAGAGAGAGAGAGATGTGTGCAGCCCAAGATCTGATCCGATCTGATATACACACACATGCAAACACTCATAAAGATTCTCATTAACGCTCTTTTACTGACACACACACACACACACACACACACACACACACACACACACACACACACACACACACACACACACGCACTACTACTCTTAAGTGAGCAGTTCCTGTGAGACACAAGGACTTCCAGTGAAAATAAATAAGAGTGAGGCAAAAACAGCTCTCATTGCAACTGATTGAGACTTGACTGTTCCACTGTTGCCTTTTTCCTTTGTGAAACATTTTAGCCTGAGCTCAGGAGGGAGAGGGGTTCATACACTAACCAGAGGGTCGGTGGTTCGATCCCCGGCTCTTTCAGCCATAGAGCTCTCTAAATTACTCCTGACGGCTGTGCTGACAGTTTATGTGCAAGAAAATGCTGAATGAAAAGGTTCTGAATATAGAAGTGCTGTAGGAATGTGTGCATGAATGGGTCAAGTGTTCAATAAGACTGGAAAAGTGAATATATAATAATGACCATTTTCCTCTACAAAGCCTTCATATTAAACAACACGCCCACAGCCTGTGAGGACAGTAACACATAAACGTTGCCTGATTTTATTTAAATTAAATTAACATTTCTCTCTGAAATGGAAAGACATGATTCCTCCATCTCAAATACAATGGACCAGGAACATCTTATACGATATGAGGTTAGAAAAAATCAACTTTGCAACACACATTGCAAAGTTGACAAACTGACAAATTCTTTTACACATTCTTTTAAGAGTTTACACAACCTTTTCTGAGATTTGCACGAGAACAACGAAATATGTCAAAAGATGCTCTATCTCGCAATGTTAAAGAAAGTGAAAGCAAAGCCCCCTGATACAGATCTGCACAAAAATGTTATGAGTTCTTTCCGGACCCATATTACATCCTTCTACCAAGTTTGACTGTAATCTGTCCAGCAGTTTCTGCGCAATCCTGCTAAATAACACACAAGCAAAGAAAACAGACGAAAACCTAACCTCACTTCGCGGAGGTAAAAATCTGGGAAAGATCTGATATATGCTCATGCAGGGGTCACGCGCACATTGCCCTCACTTATAATAACATATAAGTGTGATTAAATGGTTAACGGTTACAGGCCTGCAAAATCAGACAAAAAAACCCCGTGCATACATGTGTGTACAGAGGCTTTTGTTGTTGAGAGGTCGACTGCAGGACATGCCTCTCATTCTTGGAGCGCACTATAGCCTGTCCCTCAACATGCTTTCATTTTCCCCTCCTGATAAAAAAGGTGGGTGGGGGGCCAGCTGACTGGCAGGGAGTGGTGGTGGTGTGGGGGGGGTTCATGTCATGGCCCAGGGCTTTGAGCCGTCACACCACCCACCTCTGCTGCTGCGGTGGCCGTGAGAGCTTCGTGCCTCTTGGGACAAAGCCCGCCTTGATAAAGGCAAGTTCTGCTACTCAGTGCATGGAGAATGATCCTCATTACCACGACAGGTTAGAGGTTAAATTCCTGCTGGATCTGCGAGTAGGTGGCAACATGTCCAACATGTTTGCATTCACTGTTGGGGGCCGTTTATCCAAGCTCAACGAAGTTGGACATTTTTCTTCTTGTTTTTCATTAAATTGGTGGTTTTGTGGCCCCATGACAACGAGGCTGGACAGCACTAGTCTGCCCATTGGAGGTCGGCTGCAGGGGCTTTGCTCAAAGAGCGAGGAATCCACGCACAAGTCCTGTGTCCGACCATAAAAGAAAAATCACGGAACGCTGCAGCCAATGACCCTGGATCAGGACAGATGCCAACTGGGCCCCAACACGTGAGGGACACACACCCACATCTGATCAGCCTGTGGTGGACCTACCTAAGCAGAGGGTGTCTCGTGAATAAAAGGCCGAAACACTCGATGACGCTAATGTACACAACTGATGATGACCACTGGAGGTCGCTAACATCTACTGGCGGTTGGCAATTTATCGTCAAACTAGCTCGGAAGACCTTCAAACATATAAGGGATATTCACCATCTTGTCAAATGTTCTTAACCCCCTAAAAAATGGAAAATGTCTCTTGCGCGTCTTCCAGGGAAGTGCATTTCTGAATCTTTAGATCAGATCAGTCCGGTGACAAAAAACAAGGCTTTGTTTTGATTCCAGTTGTGTATCACTGTACATCCTCAAACACAGATATGCATTCAACACTCTGCCTTCAGACCACTTAGCTTTCCTTGAGAAAACGATGCTATCACCCTCTGTAACACACCTCCTGGTTGGATTTTAGCTGGGATGTGACGAACCATAACACCTTCTGGACAAATCTCTGGTTGTCACATCTATTTTCATTAAAAATACATTTAAATGAGGTGCGAGGCCTATGACGTCCTGCTGCACTAATTTGTAGTGAATCAACCCCCTGCTGACGCCACCACAGAGCTGGAGATTGAGGTGATAGCAGCTGGAAGCTTGAGGCTGAGGATGGTGGCATATGCGGCGCCTCCATCCTCACCTACAGGCACCAGAGCTCCACGCTGCTCCCCTCCACAGCTGCATCCTTCCTGCAGCATCATCAAGCCGGATAACACGAGTGGACTGTGGAGGCTGAGGGTCTGTACCTCAAACCCCATGGGTGTTGGTGCGTGTTTGCCGCTGACAGAGCCAGGGCTCCAGCAGTGGATCGTCCTGCACACATTCAACCATCGTATTCACAAATGCATCCACTGGCTGCGTGCACGGGAGGAAACGACACATCTGGCATTGCTCATTTTTCGCGCTGCGTTCGAGGGGACTGCAAATCCTAATCCGTGTCGTAAGAATAAAAAACGCAGCAACACTCTGCAGCCTCATCCAAAACCAACACAGAGCAACTGGTTTAAAATAAATATGATCTACTGCGCTGTTAAACAGATACTGGTTTGTTTACTCTGGTAAGGAAACAGTATCTTACCGTTAAAGTCCAGGGAGGGACGCCAGTGATGTGATCAGATGCTCCAGTGGAGATGATGCTGGATACCTCAGCATCTCTTCCTCGAGTCAGTGTCGCCCCCGGTCGGTGGAAGCGGTGCACTGCCCTTAACAACCTCTAAAGGTGCTTTATTTTTATTTTTTTATTTTGGTGTTTTTGTGTGTCAGCAGATTTTCCCCAAAACACAACAAAATGTAAGCGTTGCATCGCATATATTGGTATTAAGAATACAAATTAAAACATATTTGTTTAAAGTACAGATTTTTTTAGATACAGTTCAGTAAAAAGGAGGATTATCAAGTTACAAAAGATATAGGTTTTATACTTCCGTTTAAAAACTAAACACTACAAAAGACAAAGCAGCATTGACAAATGAATTGAAGAGGTATTGTCAGTAATTGTAGAATATGTGAGTTGGTGTATTGTGTGTCAAGCAGTCTTGTTGTAATCATAGTCTATCAGGATCCACAACGATCAGGTGGTTGTTTATGATTATTATTGTTATTGTTATTGTTGTTGTAGGTTTTTATATTGATGTTTTGTTTTTGTTTTATGTATTATTATTTATTCTTAAATAGACAACGTGGAGGATTCCCTCTGATCCAACTACAGCTCCGCTTTTACTTTGAAAATCCACCAATCTATCTATCAAAGCTAACTTGACAAATAAGACTACAAAAATGGCTTCCGGGAGTAAGCAGAGAGGGGCCTGAATGAAATAGGTGTCTTAATATAAGCCTGAGATCTGGAATGCCAGTATCTCTGGTTATATATTATTTCTCGGTCATCTGGCCACTTTTACCAGTTTACACGTGTGGGTTTGAAACACGTGGTGGTCTCAGGGGGTGACCGTTAACCGGACGTGGTCCCCGGGTGTTTTCCTGCGGTGCCGCTGTTTTACCGGCGGCGGAGCGGGCAGCGGGTCCTGCGGCAGGAAAAAGCGCCAACTTCTGCAGCAGCGACCCGATGGTGGAAGTCTGAGTTTAACGGCTCCTGAACCGCTCATCCCGGGACATTTACTGAACTTTAACGTGGCATGACTCGCTCAGGTAAGACCGAAGACAGATGTGAACCCCCCAGCTGCGTTGTAGCCTGGTTGTTTTCCTTCAGAGAACTGTTGGCCGCCTCCTCGCCGCTTTGACCCACTTTACCGCTGCTAACTGCGCAACGAAACCAACGCTATCTTCCGCTATTGTCAACCGCGTCTTAGCGCTAAACGCACACGGGCTGCTCGTGCGAACTGTGATGTTTGTAATGTTTATGCTAACAGTGGTCATTAAGAGAGGCTAAGTGTTAGCTATCACGTTATTTAAGTGGCTAACCGTGTAGCACTGTGTTTACACCGAAGCTAGCTCGGTTTGTAGCAACACAACTGCGAAGCATTTTACTTTCATTTTCACGATTTTATTTTGCAAGTTCGCACAGGCTCAACGTTACAGTGGCAGGTACAGGTCAGCTCAGCAGTGCAATAGTTACATTAAAATAAAAAGCAAGGTAGAAAGAGTTTACTATATATAAGTCAAATACAAAACTAAGGCTATATACATTCAAAGGTGCAGTGTGACACTCGTATGGAACTGAATGGAGTGTGTGTGTGAATAGTTATTGCACCGTGTGTGTGTCAGTTCTTTCACATTCTTTCAAAATAAAGTACAAACAGGCAGGAAAACAACTCTTGATGGCGCCCTAAGAAATGACTGTGTTTCCTTCTTCTTGCCGCAGAGGAGCGCTGTTTTATATCAATACAAATATAAAAACTAGGGCTGCGAGCAACACTTGCGATCCCGGGAACTGATGTCCGGTACAAGGCGCTGGACCACGCCCACTAACCACGCATTACGGTTCCACGCCTTCAAGTGTCGACCACACGGTGAAACTTTAATGTAAATCGAATTAAAGTTGTACAAGACTTGCTTCGTTTAGGCAGTAGGTGGTGCTATCACTATCACTACATACAGACCTAATAGATCTGTTCAGGTCAAACACACTTGTTTGTCTTCAGATCGTATAAATCTTTCATCTGTGCCCCAGTCAAAGACATCAAAGGAATCTATGGCCAGTGACATTGAAGCAAACGGACATCAAAGAAGTATTTGCTTAATGAATCCTTTGATGTGTTATTTTATTTAAAACCTGGGTGGAGTTGAATAGTAAGTCACAAACAAGTGTTATTCTTTCAGCTTAACATCTTCAGAGTAATCTCCTGAACAACTAAACTCACTGTTGTGCAGTAAATCAGTGGCAGATGACACGATAATTCTAGAGGCATGTGAGTGGAAACAGAACTCGGACAGGATAAAGAGAATACGCTAAATCAAATTCTGGAGCACTTTGAATTGCTGATACTGGAGAAGAGTTTCAGTGCTGACCTCAATATCCAGCTCTGCGAAACAAGGAAGACTGCAGAGTTTCCAGATGGACCGGAGAAAACTTCAGGAGAGATACAATGAGGTCAAAGCAAAGCTGACGGCTTAAACATACACGAAAACTTACCAAACTTCGCAGCAATTCAGTCTGGTTTAACCGATCTTCAAATAATTCGATAATCACATGTATTTAGTTATTTATTGATGATGTCGGATCATGACTCCGGATCATTCCACTCACTTTAACACTGAAGTCCTGACCTTTTTGTGTCACGTTACATTACATGTGTCTCATAAACTGCAGAGCAAATCAAACTAACACAAACTATTATGGTCCAGGCCATCAATTGCAGACCACATTGTGAAAATTTAATGTAAAACTAATCAAAGTTTGTTCAAGCTGTCAAAAATGTGAAAATTTTTCCTGAATATTCAAACAAAAAGCAAAAGGGCCTTGGCACTGTCGGTGCTCAGGCTCTAATAATCAACCATCTATGCTCTTTTCATTTTTTACTAAACTAAAACTATTTACATTCAAAGGTGCAGTGTGACATTCATATGTAACTGTATGGAGTGTCTGTGTGAATATTTATTGCACCGTGTGTATCAGTTGCTTCACATTTTGTGCCTCAAACCGGCAGGAAAACAACTCTGATGGCTCCCTCTTAAATTCCACTGTATGTGTTTCCTTCTTCTCACTACAGAGGAGCACTGTCTTATCTCAGCAGAGAATTAATCACCCCTCCAAGCTGCCCAAAAGAAAGATGCCAGGTCTGCAGGGTGAGGATGTGGTGGCGGCACTCGGGAGCCCCATCAAGAAGAGCAAACTGTCTCTGAGGTTCTTCCAGAAGAAGGAAGCCAAACGGGTGCTGGATTTCTCGGAGCCTCCAGCATATGAACCCAAATCGTCTGAACCAACGGAGCCCGAGGACAGGTGGGTCCATAGGGTTATACAAAGTTCTGCATTGTTGACAAATGATGTGTGGGGATAACTGACATCATTACGGAGCATGCTAACACAGCTTCAATCATAGAGCCTCTTCAGACTTGGTAATAGTTAGCAGCTGTTTTACCAAGTTGTGTTTCTTCTTCACTGTTCAACAGCGGTGATCAGGTGGTTCCTGATCCTCCTGTGTGTCCAGAGTCACCTTGTCTCCTTCCGTCATGTGAAAAGAGGGAGAACTTGGTGCCATTTGTGGGCTTCAACAACCTGGGCAACACCTGCTATTTGAACAGTATCTTACAGGTTGGTCATTTCCAGAGACAGAATAAACCATTGTCGTTAATAGCTGAATCTACATACATGTGCACATTACAATATATTACATTTATGTTTAGAGAATTATGATTTTTGTAAGGAAAATGTATTTGACTATTATTCCTGCTTTAAGTTCATTTCGGACACTTGTGTTATCAATAAGATATCAAGCTTTTTTGAGTTATCTATAGAGATGGATTTGTTGCAAACAAACTAATAACTAATCTTGCGTCTGGTTGCACTTGCAGGTTCTGTACTACTGTCCAGGACTCAGAGGAGGCATAAAGAAACTGTACGAACTGTCTAAAAGAAAAGACAAACCAAAGGAAGAAACAGATACAAGTGAAGAGGTTGGTGCAACACAAATGATGGTTTTATTTAGCAAAATTTACATTAGCAAGGAATCGCTCCAAGATGATCTTTAATCTTAATCTTAATCTAGATAGATCACAAATTTATCAACACTATCAATTAAGAGTTGTTAACTTTGCTCGTGTAATTTTAGGGCTTTTGTATAGTGAAGTGTAATCAAAAACACGCTATCCTGGTATAATGTATTTGATCCTATAGTTCAAAGATCTTTTATTTAATTCAACTGTTTTATCTCCGTGTTCTCAGCAGCCAGAAGATGTAGCTGAGTCCTTGCCAGCTCACGTTGAGCTGTTGCAAAGCTTCAACAGTCTGATCACGTCAGTGGAGCAGCTGCAGTCCAGCTTCCTGCTCAACCCTGACAGCTTCAGTGACGGAGAGCTCTCCACACCGCCTCGGAAAATCCTGAACACACTCAGGTAAGAAAATCACATCAATCGTACACAAGTGACAGTTGTCACATGCAATGAAATAGAGAAGTACTTTGTTTCTAACTACATTGATGAGTTTTGAGTTACATTAAAACTTTCAACTTTTGATAAATCATTTTTTACTTTTATAGATTTTATAGATATAATTTGGCCTGCTCTCTCAGTCTAACCTATGAAATAGATATTCAGAAGTTTTCATCCGATTGATTAATTATATGATTTTAAAATGATTCTTCAAACAAAGGTATTAAATTGTTTTTAAAAACATATTACAGATAATCTATTTTGTCAACATACGTTGCAGGCAACTGAACCCCATGTATGAAGGCTATCTTCAGCATGATGCCCAGGAGGTGCTGCAGTGCATTCTGGGATACATCCAAGAGACCTGTGACACCATCAGGAAGGAGCAGGCGCTGGAAAAGGAGGAGGAGGAGGACGACGACGCGACAGGAGTCAAAATGGAGAATGGTGTTCGTTTGGGTTCCAGCAACTCAGACGTTGCTGTAACGGATCCCTCAGAAGGCCAAACTCCCGCAGACGAGGACGGCCAAGTCAGCGGCAAGAGAAAGAGTGACACTGAGGTGGGAAATGCCAAGAAGAAGCCAAAATCTGTCAAGTCTAAGAAGTCTGATGTGGAGGAAGACAACAGTGGTAGAAATCAACCCTTCACCCGCTCCAAAAGGAAGTCCTCCAGTGACATCGTGGTGGACAGCACCCAAGAAAAAGGCGGAGAAAAGGAGGCAGAGGAGGAGGCGGTGAAAAAGCTAGATGGGAAGGAGGATGGAGGGAGCGACGGTGAGGGGAAAGGTGAAAAGACGTCTAAAGAGGCAGAGGGGAAGAGGAAGAAACGCTCTAAGCTGAGCTGGTTGAGGCCTTCTGGGAAACAGCCAAGTATTTTCTCCAAATTCCTCAGCGTGGGGAAGATCAGCTCCATTAACACGAAGAACCAAATTAAGGTGGAGCAGGAGAACGGACAGAGCGACGAGCAAAGTCCGAAAGAGAAGAGCTGTGATGAGAAATCACCACAAAACCTGGCTGAAGATGAGACAGTGAAACATCAAGGTATGAAACACAGAGCTCTGATAAAACAAAACACTTACTGTTCCTTTAAATTCTTGGTATGAGTTAATTCAGTCTTAATTGGGTATGTAAAAAATTACATAAATGCTACTTCAATAGAGGAAATGAATAGAGTCTGGTCAGACACACATCATCACTATGTGACTGCAGACATAAAATACTTGTGTGTGTCTGTTTTATTTAGACGGCCTGGACCTGTTGGAGCGCCTGTTCCAGGGTCAGCTGGTTCTGAGGACTCGTTGTCTGGAGTGTGAGAGCTTCACGGAGAGGAGAGAGGACTTCCAAGACATCAGTGTCCCTGTACTCGATGAGCAACCCGGCAGCCCGGACGATCTCTCAGAGGGTGAGGATTGGTGCAGCTTCCGTATCCACATTAACTCTTTGCATTGGGTTTTAAAAAAGGTGCCATCATTCATTGAGCAGCATTAACCCATGAAGACCTAAGGGGCTGAATAGAAACAACCACCTCAAACCTCAGGGGTTTCTGAAGAGCTGACAGAATTGCCAATGTTTATAAAACTTTAATTTCTCAGCCACCGAAGCAGGTAGAGACATTTTTTGTGGGTGAAAAACTCAGCCAATTTAAATCATATAATTCATATGTGCACACCTTTTCTATTAGGTCACAAAGCAGGTGAAAAAGAATCCATCCCATAATACATCTAATAACTGATTTTTACTCCCTCCAGTCTCTCCGGACCCCAAACCAGAGCTGAGGACTCTGAAATGGGCCATTGGCCAGTTTGCTTCAGTGGAGCGCATCGTTGGAGAGGACAAGTACTTCTGTGAGACCTGTCTTCACTACACAGAGGCCGAGAGAAGTCTTCTGTTTGACAAAACTCCCGAAGTCGTCACCATTCATCTGAAACGCTTCTCTGCCAACAGCTTAGAGTGAGTTAACTGCCAACGCAGCTTTTCGCTTTTACTGTTCAAATTTCATTTTAGTCTGTTTTTTATAAATTCTTTTTCAGTATTTTGCCCCTAAACTATCAGGGCTATGTTGAAGAGAAATGAAATTGAGATTTTGTGAGTAAAGTCATAATATTATGAGAATAAAGTCATAATTCTAGGATACGTGTCTTGTCAGAAGAGAAATATCAGAAGATCAGTATGTGTTAAAATGAGGAATGTGAAGCATCTTGTTAAGTCATACTTAGTTATAGGTTTCACAAATAACGAAACACTTAATATTTTGTCTCATCAGCTTCACATTATCTGATATTAAGTATCATGACTTTGAA
This sequence comes from Hippoglossus stenolepis, assembly GCF_022539355.2. Classification (NCBI taxonomy): domain Eukaryota; kingdom Metazoa; phylum Chordata; class Actinopteri; order Pleuronectiformes; family Pleuronectidae; genus Hippoglossus; species Hippoglossus stenolepis. The sequence goes on from NC_061496.1 coordinate 6,500,612, forward strand.
AAGATTGTGTGAGAAACTGTCTTTTCTGTTCTCAAAATATGATTTTATTCTCGAAATCTCATAATTTGGTCTTCAAAATTGCCCAAATACTTTATTATTATTATATGTGGTATTTATGATAGTAACTCCTCTCCTTGTTTCTTTCCCTCTTAGCATGGACCCATATGCTGGCCTCTCTAAGGTGAATACTCCCTTGCAGACTCCTTTTACCTTGTCTCTGGAGGAGTGGTGCACACGTCCCTCCACTAAAGGTCAACAATACCAGCTGTTTGCTGTTGTCATGCACAGCGGTGTCACCATCAGCAGTGGCCACTACACCGCCTACGTCCGCATGTCTGACCTGAAAGACGTGGAGCTCTGGCCGCAGGGCAGAGAAGAAACGGAGAAGGGGGAAGAGGAGGAAAAGGACAGCAAAGAGGAAGTGCAGGTGAAGGAGGAAGCGCTGGACTACAATGATGGTGAAGTGTCCTTCAGCCTGAGAACGAGGGGACAGAGAGTTGCGAGTTTGGCGAGCAGCAAGGCGGGGGGCAAAAAGTCAGAGGGTGTGGTCGGACTGTTGGGCGGCCAGAGGAGTTTGACCAGTTACGAGCTTGGGAGCAGCAGCAGCAAACACACAGATAAAGCAGCCAGCAGTGCAACAACAGAGGGATCGAAACGCAGGAAGACGATCAACAGTCTGGGTCATAAAAAGGAGCCTGAGGAAGGAGAGGAGGCTTTGCTGCCCCCTTGTGGTGGGGTGGGGGCGCTGAACTCCCTCCAGGAGTACGAAGGCAAATGGATGCTGTTTGATGACTCTGAGGTGCGTTTGTTTGAGGAGGAGGACTTCCTGCGCGCCTGCTCTCCAGAGGCGAGCTCCTCATCGACACCTTACCTGCTCTTCTACAGAAGGATCCCTGAGCCTGGATGCTAACATGAACACAAGGACTCAAGGTGGGGGGGTGGGGGGGAGTGCTCAGAAAGAAAAGACAGTTGTAGTTTTTTGCAATACTACAAACTCTGCCAAAATTACTATGGCTGCCATATTTAGAACCTGAGCAGAAGTTACCTTTCAGGCAAGAAACCATCTCATGGAGTCTAGTTTGGGTTAGAAATCATATATTTTCAGAAATGACTTGACTTGTCTTTCTACGTGTCAGGGATGACTGGCTTTTTGAGACTTTTTTTTTTTGTACAAGAAGTTTTTGCTGTCCATAGTGTTTCTTTGACAAGGTCATTGTCTTTACCATGTCCTCCTTTTTTTCATGTTATCACTCATTCAGTTTCTATGGTTCCCTTTTACAAAATGGAAAAGCACTTTTAAACAAAAATTTCATCAAGCGAAAATCTGAAATGCTCAAATGCTTTTTCCGATCCAAAAGTGTCTCTATATTGTATTAAATTGGATGCAGAGTAAACTGTGTAATTCTGACACATCATGCAACCACAAAAAACAAATAAAACAAATCTTCTCCATTCACACACTGAAGCGATGCTGCAATCCTTGCAATAAGCCTTTATTCACCTATCACAGACACATCTTTGTATGAAGCCTGATATTGATGTGATCAATGCTTGTGAAACCTGGAGTTCATGCTACACAACAGCAGCAGCAGATATTTACATAAAACACACAAAAATATCTAATACACAATGAGCTTGCCCATATTTTCTTGGCGCTGCTGAAACTTGTGTTTCTGGAGGCTGCAGTTTCATGCTCAGCATTTTCAAGACGCTGATTCAGTTTGAGTAAAATGTTCATAACATTTCTTCAGTAAGCTGTTATGTTGTTATAAGATTAGTTCAGTGAGGTCATGACAGCCTTGTTCATCTTTCATTTCTTTAGTGTGTGTAACTAACACTTCTCATATTTGGATGTGAAATGTTTTGCAGGTTAGTTACTTATATTCAGGTTATTACTTCAGCTGTACTTCTGTGTTATGCTGTGAGGAGAAGGACGGGTCAGAGACTGGAGAATTTAAGTGTAGTTTCTTTGACACATGAGAAACAACACATTTCTCATATGTCAGAACATTGTGTAGAATTCCGTTTGCAGATCTGTTTCACTAACAGACCCAAATATATTCATTCTACTATTACAGAGAACTAAAGAAACCAGAAAATTTAAATGACTCAAAAACAACGAATCAATTATCAAAATAGATGCTGATAATTTTTTGTGGATAAAGATCCTAGCAGCTTGTTTTGAAACGTACAGAGCCATCGCCCAGTGAGACTCTGACTCCTGCGCCGTACAACTTGCCTCCAGTTGTTTTTCTGTTTTTAGATTTTACTCCATTTGTTCAAGAAATTATTTCATGAGAAAAACAAGTTTGAAAGTCCTGTGTTTGCTTTCCATCTGCATACCTGCTCATTTCCACCGTTAGCAGTTTAAAGGTATTAATGTTTTTCTGCACTCAGACTCTGAAATGTCTCTGAAATTACAATTGATCACAACTATATTTTGTTTTGTTCTAAATCATAGGTTTATTGACAGTATCTGATTTGTGTTTTAATAATATGGAACCAGGTCATAAGCTAAACCTGAGCTGAACAATGTCTCCTTTTATGGAATGTGTCCAGAGGATTGACTCAGTTCTAATTCAGCTGTTTTTCAGGAGAAATTCATCATGAGCAAAGTTTCCAATGCAGGTTTTTGTGTTCAACAAAATGCTTGTTGACGTGTTTTAATAGATGAAACCAGTCAAAGTAAGTTTGTCCTTTAAACTGTACCTCATCCCAAATGTAACTATTCATGTTGGCAGTGTGGTACCGTGACCAATAAAGTTTTTACCTTTACCAAATGTGCTCCATGAAACCATGAGTCGATTTTCATAGATAACTTTATTGCACATTACACCACATTTACAATCAAACACCCAGTTGTCAATACAGATAAACAGGGTCCTATCTAAAGATGAATGTCTAGTGCTGAATATCTAGTGAGTCTAAATTACAGTAGAAATGTGAGAGTTGAGAAAGCCCAATAGTAAAGTTTAGTGCTTCATATGAATCTTACAGCACATGGTGCCGTCATCTGTGCACTGTAAGATCAAAGCCGGGTAGAGGAACAAGAAGCTTGCCTCAGATTTAAAATGAGCCCAGTGTAGCAGTGTGTACTTCGGCTGTAATGATGGAGGAAAGGTGCGAACAGTGTGTATCCCTTATAACCGAATTATGACGCCATGGAATCAAAGGATACGAGACTACGTGCCTCATAACATTGTCAATTTATAGCAGGAAAAATAAATCATAGCTTTGGTTTTATATTCTCATTGCAGTGCAGTTAAAACATGTATGTTGATTGCTGATGAAAACACAATGCAACGATGAATTGAACAACCCAATTTATTTACTATGTTAAAATCGAATTTCAATTCAGTTTAAAATCCTACCCTACGTTATCTCAAGGCACTTTACATGCTAAGGTTTAGACCTTTAAAATGATAGAGAAAAAACTCCCTCATTAACTTGAAGAAACTTAGAGCAGAACCAAAAATGTTAAACTAATTTACCTTTAGATGTTTCATTTACATTTATATTTAACGTTTATATTTAATATTTAGTTTTAACATTGAACGTTTACATATAGATACAACATTCAACACTCAACTTATATATGACATGAATTTCTGTCTTAAATGTGAGGAAAATTAGCTAAATGTGAAGAAAGGGAGCTAGATATTTGAAATATATCAGCAAAACAACTAAAGGCGGGTGGAAAAGAGGGGAGAGGAGTATCCAGGTGAAAAGTTAGCGACATAAATGTGGGGCAGAGAGAGAGAGAAGCGCTCAGTGCATGATGGGAGTTCCCCCAGCAGTCTAGACCTATAGCAGCACAACTAAGGGATGGTTCAGGAATGAACTATAAGCTTTATCAAAGAACCTCTTGAATTAAAGTTCAAAGGAGACTTCTTATAATCAAAGGCTGTTGAGAGCCAAAAGCTAAGCAACACAGCTTTACCTTTAAAGTTAACCTTTGACTTGCTGCTACAATTCAGAAGAAACTACTTGATTCACATTCATTATTAAAGTGACATATCATTTGCGACAGTTCAAACATTTCAGATGTTCCAGTACATTTTTTGACAGAGTTAGCGCCTCAAAGACGAAGAGATGTCACGGCAGAAGGATCCAGTCCTGCCCCCGGTTGGGGTCTTGCAGCTCATAGAACTGAAGGAAAGCCTCGACACATCGTACGTTTGTCTTTGTCGGTGCCCCACAGTAAAGTGACAGTTCAATTGTCTCACCAAGTGGAAATCAACCTAGCATTAACGTACAACAGCCATAACCCGACCTAAATCTCTTTCCCCTCCTCTTCTGCTTCTTTTCAGGGGGGCTTTGTCAAAGAGGACTATCTCTCCTGGGGTTTCTAAAACAGTTAAATCGAAGGGGGCACCAAAGGACCCAGTCCTTCCCCCGGTTCAGGTCTTTCAGCTCAGAAGAAAGACGGAACCCCTCAACGCATCGTAAGTTTGTCTTTGTCAGTGCCCCACAGTAAAGTGACAGTTCAATTATCTCACAAAGTGGAAATCAACCTATCATTAATGTACAATAGCCATAACCCAAAATAAAACTCTTTCCCCTCCTCTTCTGTTTTCTTTCAGAGTCCCTTTGCCAAAGAGGACTATCTGTGCTGAGGTTACTAAAACAGTTAAACCGAAGGGGATGACAAAGGACCATGTCCTGCCCCCGGTTAAGGTCTTGCAGCTCGGCGAACAGAAGCAAAACCTCGACACCTCGTAAGTTTGTCTTTGTCAGTACCCCACAGTAAAGTGACCGTTCAATTGTCTCACCAAGTGGAAATCAACCTAGCCTTAATGTACAACAGCCATAACCAGACCTAAAACTCTTTCCCCTCCTCTTCTGGTTCTTTTCAGGGAGGCTTTGCCAAAGAGGACTATCTCTGCTGAGGATTCTAAAACAGTTAAACCGAAGGGGACACCAAAGGACCCAGTCTGTCCCAGGGTTGAGATCTTTCCACTCAGAAAAAAGACGGTACCCCTCAACCCATTGTAAGTTCGTCTTTGTCAGTACCCGACAGTAAAGTGACAGTTCAGCTGTCTCACCAAGTGGAAATCAACCTAGCTTTAATGTACAACAGCTATAACCCAACCTGAAACTCTTTCTCCTCCTCTTTTTTTTTTTTTCAGTATCCCTTTGCCATATATTTCTCACCTTTGTGAGTTCGAGCAGATGGATGCAGCAACGCAGGAGATAAAAAATTGGTTACTTACTCAAAAAAATCGACTGAAACAGCGAGATCTACAGGAACACCAGCAATCATTGTATGATTTTTTTCTTTGTCAGTGCCCCACTGATATCTTGACAGTTAAATAACTGTGTTGGCTTCTGTGTTTACACTGTGTTCACACTTTGTTGATTGAATTATTTCAGGTTGTCTCAAGAAATGGATGCTGAAACACGGAGCAGAAAGAACAAGGCGTCAGTGCGCATGCAGCAAGGGAGGGCGCAATCAGAGCCAACGTTTTTACCTCCTGTATGACAGTGATCCAACTACATATGCATAATCCAAATATGAATTAATATACAAATATTGGTTAAATATTGGTTAATAACAATGTTTTATTCTCTACTTGCTTTACAGTGGCGTACTGAGAGGGGGAAGGAAAGGGTGAGTTTTCTTTTTAGTTAAAAATTTGACCTTTCAAGAGACAATAATCTCTTATCTCAATGAAATCTATTTGTATGTATGTCTCTATTTATTTACATCTATGTCCTTATTTACTTTTATGTACATCCCGCCTTTCTTATTATAATTCGGTCCCATTTGCAGAGGATCTATGAGCTCCTGAAGCAGCGAGTGGAGAAGTGCCCAGTCGCTCCAATCCCACAAGAGTGGCTGGACTCAGTTGGTGACAGAATCCCGCAGCAACTTAAAGAGAATGCTCAGTCAAAGAAACTGCTGAAGGAGCTCTACATGGAACTCTGCAACAACTTCAGCATTGCTCTGGTCACACACAACGGTATTTCCTGTTGTTTGTTAATGCAGGCTGCAGCCTGTGTGTAGTGTACATGCAGGGTACAAGTGAATCATGTCTCATTATGCCATATTCCCTCCCTTTAGTTGACTCGACAATAAAGAATCCAGTTAAGATGCTTTGCTCAGATGAGCAGGAAGCTTCCCGCGCAAAGTGAGTATCTAATGTCCAGAAATGAACAGAATAACCACACGGTAGTTGTAGCATTTTCACACCTTTTTGTAAAATACATTTCCAATTTTTTTCCAGCGTTTTTGGTGTCTCCCACAATTGGCACAAAACCTTTATCAGAAACTGCCAGTTGATGGAAAGTAATTTGCACGTTTCTCATCCGGTCCTCCGGGCAATTTCGGATTTGGGGAACATGACATTTTTCACGCTGGTCCTGATCGATCTTCCAGGATGCCGGTAAGAAAAGACGACACGAATGCTAGAATGGATCTGCTAGAATAAGCACATAACTGGGATGTTTCATGGGAAGTTTTTCTCATTTTCTGATTTCATTTTGGCTTCTGCTGGTTCAGGCATTCCGGACCCGTGAACTATGGCAGGCTACAGGAAAAAATGGCAGAGGGGTGTAGAAAAACAGAGGAGCATGTCATGAAAGTCTGGTATCACAATGTCATCCACCTACTTACCAAGAAGGAATATATGAACGGCATCACAGATGCATTGGAATCCTTCTATAACTGTGCCTCCACCCTCATCTCCAACCAGGTAACGCTGATTCAAGGCTGGATTTTGATTCGAGAAGAGTCCGATTTAAAGGATTTAAAGCAGGATTATTATTTCATTTATTATTACAAACAGTACGCACATCGTAAACCAACTCCCTTGAATTGAAACTTTTTCTTTAGAGCTGCCTAATGTTAAATGAACCTCATCACATAGTGTCGATTATGCAAATATATAGCCTGCTGTATTGAGATAGATTTGTACAAACTGCAGATGACCAACTAGCCATTATTAGGATTGACTGCTGTGCTCTTTGAATGTATGTTTCTTTGATCACGCATCTGGACTTAATGGCGATCTTTCCCATGTTAATTCCTAGATGAAAGCCATGCTTCAGAGAAACGTAGAAGAGCTTGCCGAGCTGTTTGAGCCGAGAAATGAACACCTCTTGCCCATCTTCAGTCTGGCCTTGACCTTTGATGATGAAAAGATCGAAATGTACCCCCCCTCACAAGATCTGGAAGAATATGTTTTGGGGATTCTTAATTCCATCACAAATACAATGCAGGTGAGGTCACGTGTCATAGCCACTCAAAACACAATTTGATGTCATGTTATTGTGTTTAGAGCTACCAATGATATACATGCATGCTAAGCTAATGCTGAAATGTGTGATAACGATCCACAGAGAGTCCCGACGATCCAGTCATGGCTGGGAGACGACAGGCCTTCATTTGTTGATGCTGAAGTGCCTGCGCCCATCCAGTCCTGGGCTCAAGATATATTAAAGGCGTGTGTGTGCAGGAATGTGGAGGATCCTGAGAAACATCTCAATAACTATGGTAATGTTTCATAGTCTCCCCCAGTAATCTCCCCATCATTGAGGTCATCCACTGATCTTAAGTCACTTCAGTGCTAACTGCTGCTTTATTTTGCAGTTGAAAAGTACGACTGGCTTGTCAATGGAACTGCAAAGGCGGATGTGGAGAAGTTCATGGAGGAGGAGCACTCTTTTGATGAGTACAACAAGGTAACAAATAATAATGTCTAATTCATGCTGCATATGTACCTAAACCTGCCGTGCTGTCAGTTTTCCGGATGACTGTCAATGTTCGATTTCACTGCCTTTTAACAGCGGATAGAGGACTTTCATGCTCTGCAGTATGAGATTTTGAGCTTGCCAAAAGAAGTTAGCATCTCATTGGTCCATCTGAACTGCGAAGAGCTGAGGAACGGGCTCGCCAGCAAAGCCAAAAGCTACGCTGAGACACTTCGACAGAAAATGCTCACCAGCTACCGCAAGCAGAATCTACAGTGAGTCACTTCTTGTAACTTTCACAATAAACCCTCACTCTGTGTTTTTAAACGTTGACATTTTGACGTATATTTAATACTTTTTGTTTCCGTTCGAAGGATCTGTTCTGAATTTGAAAAGATCAGAGGGAAAGCTCTGATTGTTCCAAAGACGACAGAGGACATAGCTCAGATGGTTGAGTTCATCGATTTCCTTAAAACAAAGGGTGTTGAACAACTGGAACAAAAAGTTGAGGTAAGTAACCTAATGATTGGTTGTACTTGTTAATATATGGATTTCAGTTATTGTATACTGGGTCTAACACCAGTCAATCCCTACCACTTTGTATTTTGACAGGACGCCCGCTTCAATATGATGATGCTCTTTGATTACGCCATCTTTGAGAATGAGGATCTGGTCCATAATAGCATTCTCATAAAGTGGCCAGAGAAAATCCAGCATGTCTTAGAACTCAATGAGGAAGTAAGTGCTCGTGTGTCGGCCTTTAACTTTATATCGTCGATGCTCTTGCTTTTTTTATGCTTTCTTTTGAGGATGACCTAATTCTGGGCATCTCTGTTATTTTCCAGATCCTCTTTACGTCCAAGCAGAAAGGAGTGGAAGAGATGTTTGCCAAAAGACAGGCAATATCCACACAGCTGCGGAAGTTGGAAATCAGAGTCGACGACATCCAATATTACTTTGAGCTGGAAAGGACGAATGAGGTACAGTGTCATTGGTGCTTTCAGATCACCTCAATAGATAAACATTTTGGGATATACACGTATTTGCTGTCTTGCGTTAGATGAGAAGATATATCACTCTCATATCTGTACGGTAAAAATGCGGCTGGATCTTCTCATCTTACTCTATCCAAAAAAAAAAGCACATTTTAAAAATTAAATAACAAGGCCTGAAATTACTGGAAGGGTTGAATACTCAAATTAAATAATGTATATAAATGCTTGCAATGAAAGCAGATATCAGAACTGTCCAAAAGCATCACGGAACATTTTGTGTCATTTAATTCCGACAGTGACAAAATTACGACAAAATGTTGGAATTTGAGAAATAATTTGAAATTTTCCGTTTTGCCACTTTGTTTTATTTTATTTAGTTTTTTGGGGGTCAGAACCTTTTCATCAATTCATTTATTTAATTTAGTTTGTATTCTCTTTCTTTTGTTTGTATAAATAATTAACTTTGTTGTCCTTTTTGTTTGGTAGTATATCATCGATGTGCTAAAGGTTCGGGAACTTCTCCACGAGACTGAGAGGAATATCGACACCCTCAACAAGGAGGAGGCCGTCTATGAATTGGAACTCATAACTTTCCCGGAGCTTGATGTCATGAGAGAGAACATTACAACTTACCACAGGCTGTTTGAACTTGCACTGAAGTGGCAGGACAAAGAGAAAAGGTTTATTTTCAGTTTGATACATGTTGTATATATATATATGTATATATTTAACGATATACCCTGATAACCTGTTATCCTCTTTGTGTATAGCTGGATGGATGGAATCTTCACAGAGCTCGATGGGCAGAGCATGGAGATAGAGATGGATGAGTTCTACAGGGAGATCTACAAGATGCTGAAGAAGTTCCAAAAGAAACAGAGAGAGCTCAAGCAAGAGGCTGAGAAGAAGGAAAAAAAGGTTCATCCACAACCGAAGCAGCAGGAGTCTCCCACGGAACTTTTCTGCTCCACTGTATTGGACCAGATCAAACTGTTCAAGGTATTGTATTAAACTTAGCGGCTCATTGATGTCATCAAGTCTTGCAGTGAATGGAATCTTGTGTCTTGAAGTCCTGATGCCATAACAATCAGTGGACTGTGCTTGTGTCAACAGGAGCACATCCCCTTGGTGTCCATCTTGTGCAATCAAGGCATCAGAGGCCGCCACTGGACGCAGATGTCAGAAATCTTTGGGAGCGACCTCACCCCTGACTCTCGTACGAAACTACGCAACGTCCTCAAACAGAACCTGGGCCCTTGCCTGGCGCAGTTTGAGGTTATCAGTGCTGCTGCTACCAAAGTAAGGACTCTTGAAGCTTTCCAGTCATTTTGTTAAAACCTCAATACTGTATCTACATGTTGACTGTGCTCACACTATTTGTGTCTCAACAGGAATTTTCCTTGGAGAAGGCGGTGTCAGCCATGTCATTTGTTTGGGACGACATTTCCTTCAACCACCAACCGTACAGGGAGACGGGAATATCTATCCTGGTTGCCTGGGATGAGATTCAGACAACTCTAGACGACCAGATTGTGAAGACTCAGACGATGAAGGGCTCGCCTTTCATCAAGCCCATTGAGGAGGAGATCAAGGTTTGCTTCACGTTTTGGGGAATGTACATAGATACTAAACAAAGGCTCAACTTGCATCAGGGTTCTACCTGGCGGGTGTATTTTGAATTCACCTGCTGTGTATTCAGTCCTTTAACTCTTTGATTTTTTACCTCAGCAATGGGAGACGGGCCTGCTTCACATCCAGGAGACCCTGGACGAGTGGCTGAAGGTACAGAGCTCGTGGCTTTACCTGGAGCCCATCTTCTCCTCTCAGGACATCATGCAGCAGATTCCAAAGGAGGGAAAACTTTTCCAAATTGTCGACAAAAACTGGAAAGAAATCATGAAGCACTGTGTGAAGAATTCTAAGGTACTTGTCAAAACCGTTGTTAGTGATCACCAAAAGAAAAAAGAGAGAAAACCTGAAAGATACATTGCTTGAGCTAACCTCTGACTTCTAAAATAATAGGTTGTGCCAGCAACTTCACTGCCTGGTTTGTTAGAAAAACTGATTGAGTCCAACAACCTCCTGGAAGTCATCATGAAAGGACTGAATGCCTATCTGGAGAAGAAACGTCTCTTCTTCCCACGGTAAACAAAATGTTTCTGCATTGTTTCCTCTTATCCAAATCTTTGTTCATGTCACAGATTAGATTTGATTGTTATCAATGTCGCATCCAGGTTCTTCTTTCTGTCCAACGATGAAATGCTGGAGATCCTGTCTGAGACCAAGGACCCTCTGCGAGTGCAGCCCCATCTCAAGAAGTGCTTTGAGGGCATTTCCAAGCTGGACTTCCTTCCCAATCTGGATATCCAGGCAATGTACAGCAGTGAGGGGGAGCGTGTGCAGCTAATCCGGAATATTTCCACGTCAGATGCCAAAGGAGCTGTGGAGAAGTGGTTGTTGCAGGTGGAAGATATGATGATTCAAAGTGTCAGGGACCAAGTGGCCCAGTCCAGACTGGTGAGATCCCTCTTCTCCGTACCTTACACAATATCTTGATTTGTCAACTGTAATGGTGAGTCAGCGACAGCTGAGTGCTAAACATGCTAAACATGTGGTCGTATTAACAGGCCTATGCTGACACTGAGCGGGGCCAGTGGGTGAAGGAGTGGCCTGGGCAGGTGGTACTCTGCACCTCACAGATTTTCTGGACCTCGGAGGTGCATGAGGCCATCTTCAAAAATGTAAGTTTTTACACCTGAAAAATTTACATTGTTAAGTTTTTCAAATACCAACAATTACAGCAAAATTTCATTTTCTGAAAAATCCTTTGTAGTGTAACAGCAATGGCATTTGATAGACTAGTAGGGTATATTGTATTGTAATATGGATTTGGTGCACAGATCTGAAATGTTCTCTGGATTATTGTGGCACCTTAATAGTGTCACAGTGGAGATGAGACAGTAACGGTGATTGTGATCCATGCAGGCTTTGAAGGAGTACTACGAGCAACTCCAGGAGCAGCTGACGGATGTCGTGCAGCTGGTGCGAGGGAAACTGCCCAAACAAACTAGGACCACGTTGGGAGCACTGGTCACGATCGATGTCCACGCCCGGGATGTGGTCATGGAGCTGATCGAGAAAGGTACATCACAGCACAACATTCAGAGCTGATAAGTTTCACAGAGCTTTGCTTCAGCAACCAGATAACTGTTCCACAAATTAATTTACATTGACCATTTTTTAACAGGCGTATCGAATGAAACGGACTTCCAGTGGCTCGCCCAGCTGCGTTACTACTGGAATAACGATAACGTTCGTGTTCGCATCATCAACTGTGATGTGAAATATGCCTACGAGTACTTGGGGAACTCACCCCGTCTGGTCATCACCCCTCTGACGGACAGATGCTACCGAACGCTGGTAAAGCGCCAAACAAATAATCTCCTTGTATGTGAGCACATGCCCACTTTCAGCATTGAGTGTTAAATTCCATGCCTTACCTTTGTCTCAGATCGGAGCTTTCTTCCTGAATTTGGGTGGTGCACCCGAGGGTCCGGCAGGAACAGGAAAGACCGAAACCACCAAAGATCTCGCCAAAGCTCTCGCCGTGCAGTGCGTGGTCTTCAACTGTTCGGACGGACTGGATTACATCGCTATGGGAAAAGTAATATCAGCAGCATATTTACATTCATAATCATGATGCCATTGTTACGAATGGGAAAGGTTTTTAACATGATTCCATTTCTGTGATATCTCCCAGTTTTTCAAGGGTCTCGCTTCATCTGGTGCGTGGGCCTGCTTTGATGAGTTCAACCGTATCGAGCTGGAGGTGCTGTCTGTGGTGGCCCAGCAGGTTCTCTCCATCCAGAGGGCTGTTGGGCAGAACTTGGAGGAGTTTGACTTTGAGGGTACCATACTCAAGCTCAACCCCAACTGCTTTGTGTCCATCACGATGAACCCTGGCTATGCAGGACGTTCAGAGCTCCCGGACAATCTCAAGGTCGGTTACCACGGATAATCAATAATCTACCAGACATAAAATTATGATGATAAAGCTTTTGAACATCTTCATTATAATGTAACTTTATATTCAGGAAATATGCAACTGACCAACATTTCTGTCTCTTCTGCGTGCAGGTGTTGTTCCGAACGGTCGCCATGATGGTCCCCAACTACGCCCTGATTGCAGAGATCTCCCTGTACTCATATGGCTTCCTCAATGCCAAACCACTGTCGGTGAAGATAGTGATGACCTACAGGCTCTGTTCGGAGCAGCTCTCGTCCCAGTTCCATTATGATTATGGTATGAGAGCTGTCAAAGCCGTACTCGTGGCTGCAGGAAACCTCAAGCTGAACTTCCCGGATGAGAACGAGGACATACTGGTATTGAATCCATGCATTTTCTCAACATTTGACATAGTTTCCTGTTTGGACACTTTTTGGGGGGTTTGTTGGTTTCTTGTCTTTTTCTGACCCTTTCACTTTCATGTCTTGACGCTCAGCTCCTCAGGTCCATCAAGGATGTTAATGAGCCCAAGTTTCTCGCCCACGATATTCCGCTCTTCAACGGCATCCTCAGTGACTTGTTCCCCGGCATCACCCTCCCTGAGGCGGACTATAAGGTCAGATGCATCCGTCATTACGCATTCTTTTGTACTAAGTTTAAACACACTTACTGTATGTGTGTGTATGTGTTTTTATGTTGTGTTGTATATTAAAATGTTTTTCTGTACCTTTTGCAGCTGTTCCTGGAGGCTGCTGGAGATTGTTGTAACAAACACAACCTCCAGCAAACAGACTTCTTCTTAACGAAGATGATTCAGACCTATGAGATGATGATCGTCAGGCACGGGTATGTTACATTTCAATTTCTCACAGTACCAAATTTTGACATTGTACCGAGCATGTTTCCGAAACACAATTTTGCATCAAAACGTTCCTTTTTTACATTTCAGATTCATGCTGGTGGGAGAGCCCTTTGCCGGAAAGACCAAAGTGCTGCACGTGCTCGCTGACACTCTGACTCTCATGAGTCAGAGAGGGTGCAGTGAGGAGAAAGTCATCTTCAGGACAGTGAACCCAAAGGCCATCACCATGGGGCAGCTCTTTGGACAGTTTGACCCAGTTTCCCATGAGGTATTTGGCCTGTGCCTTGGATCCTCTTGAATCTCGGGTTTTCACAGTATTGGTGTGATCCTGCAGGCGTCCCTTTCCTCCCCGTAACCTTTTCCCTTTTCGTCTTCTCTCTCACTTCAAGTGGACGGACGGGATTGTGGCCAACACGTTCCGTGAGTTCTCAGCATCCGAGACACCGGACCGCAAGTGGGTGGTGTTTGACGGTCCCATAGATACACTGTGGATTGAGAGCATGAACACCGTGCTGGATGACAACAAGAAGGTAAAGAAAGACGTAGTGAAACCATTCAGACCATTAAGCATTTCTTAGATGTGTGCGATTCTCATTCGTTTTCACGCTACGACTAACATTTTTACTGCTCTGCTCTTCCTCCACAGTTGTGCCTGATGAGTGGCGAGATCATCCAGATGTCCAATCAGATGAATCTAATATTTGAGGCAATGGATCTATCACAGGCCTCAGTAAGTTAGAAGCTCAACCGCTGCTGGTTCATCGCTACAGAATCACAAACATGAAGCCCAGTTTGGCTCTGTTCTCTCATCCGATCTAATTGGATCTTTCTTGTGTCACTGCAGCCTGCCACGGTCAGTCGGTGTGGTATGATCTACATGGAGCCATCTCAGTTGGGCTGGGAGCCTTTAGTCATCTCCTGGATAAATACACTTCCCGACATTCTGCAGAGCGAGGACAACCGCTCGCTGACGATGGAGCTCTTCAATTGGCTCGTGCCGCCTGCCCACAGGACGCTGCGCAAACTCTGCAGGGTGAGTGACCCCAGGCCCCAAAACCATCCCGACACAAATATCTGTAGAAAATTGAGCTCACACTCATAGTTGACACATTTACTTTTATTTACATATGTATAAGAAACGTTTTCTCATGCCTGATAATGTTTCCAGGAGGTTGTTCCCACCAGCGACAGCAACACTGTGGTGTCCTTGTGTCGACTGTTTGAGATGCTGCTCTCTGAGCCTATCGAGAGTGATTCTGCGGATGAACACATTCGCACCTGGATCATGGTAAAAGATCTCAATCATTCACCATCTCATAACCATAATTATAACCCTTGCATTGGAAGGAATTGCACCTTGGAAACACCCATGCAAAGGTTTTATTGTTTTTGTTGAATTTGTATTTTTATCTTCTCATTCTTCGTGATCCCAGGCTGCTTTTACCTTCTCCATGACGTGGTCAGTGGGCGGCAGCTGTGATTCAGACAGCCAAGGGGTTTTCAGCGAGTTCTTAATGACGATCATCTCAGGAAAATCGGAGGAATTCCCAGTCCCTGACTCTGTGGGGAAATGGGAGTGTCCAATGGAGGCGGAGGGCATGGTCTTTGACTACTTCTATGAGGTATTTTCAGATGTGTTATGTTCAAATCAGTGGATGAAGTGTTTTAAACAACACTTCAAACAGGAGTTGTACAAGTGTAGTTGCCTTTGTTCACTCGCACAACAAATAACAACCACTTATCTCTAATTCAGTTCAAAAGAAAAGGCCGCTGGGTTCATTGGAATGACACCATCAGGAACATCGAGCTGGGGGACAAAAGCACCAAAGTGCAAGACATCATCGTTCCCACCATCGACACGGCTCGCTACACCTACCTTATGGACCACTGCATCACCAATGGAGTGTAAGTACTGTCACTATCAATGGTGCTTCATTAATATTAATTATTGTGAATGTATCTGTGCCCCATGTACTCTTATATATATCTTTTTTTTTTATTGGTTCTCATTTGCATTTGAACCTGAATTGATTTAATCTAACATTTGTTTTAACATGTCTCTGCTCAGACCTTCCCTGTTTGTTGGTCCTACCGGTACCGGGAAGTCAGTGTATGTGAAGGAGAAACTGATGAACCACCTGGACAGAGATCGCTTTGTGCCCTTCTTCGTCAATTTTTCAGCCCGTACAAGCGCGAACCAAACCCAGGTGAGCATTTTGATGCAACAAGGTTCCTTGAGGGATTGTTTCGATGACGACGAGAAAATGATATAAGTTGGTTGGGTGCTTTATTAATCACAGGGTTGTTTTTTCAAACTTTCTAACCTTCATTGTTTGTGTGTGTCCAGCATATCATCATGTCCAGGTTGGACAAGAGGAAGAAGGGAGTGTACGGGCCCCCGGTGGGAAAGAAGTGTGTGATCTTTGTGGATGACATGAGCATGCCTGCTCTGGAGCAGTTCGGAGCGCAGCCTCCTGTGGAGCTTCTTCGACAGTACATGGATCACAGAAACTGGTATGAACCATCCACCATTAGAGACCAGTTTCAGTTTTGTTGCTCCAGAGCATTGTTCATTTTACATCTGTTATGCTCCGTTAGGTATGATCTGAAGGATACCACCAACATCTCGCTCGTCGACCTCCAGCTCATCTGCGCTATGGGCCCCCCTGGTGGCGGGAGGAACGCGGTGACGGCTCGCTTCCTGCGACACTTCAACATTTTTGGCATCAACGCCTTCAGCGATGACACCATGGTTCGCATCTTCTCCAATGTGGTGTCCTTCTATCTGAAAAACAACGAATTCCCGTCTGATTGTTTCAGTGTTGGCACCAAAATAGTGACGGCTACCATGGAGGTGAGTGAGCTTAAAGGTTCATTCAGATTTAGGTGAAAGGGTGATGTTTTCTTTACCTTAGAATGGGTCCTTTATATTTAAATACTTTATATTTACATCAGGAGCGGGTCCTCTATACGGAGGCAGCCATGTTTTTCACAGTAGCCCAAACTGGACAACTAAACACCTTTTAAGTTTTTATGACAACTGAAGGCTACCACAGGTTCTCTTTCATGTTTGGAAGGGGAGGGTTATCTTTAGTTTTTCTGACCGTATGCATTACTTGTAATTTCCCAAAGGTGTATAAGAAAGCCATGGAGAACCTGCTTCCAACTCCAGCCAAGTCTCACTACACGTTCAACCTGCGGGACTTCTCACGCGTCATCCAGGGCTGCCTGCTGCTGAGGAAGGAGTCTCTGCAGAACAAAAACACCATGATAAGCTTGTTTGTCCACGAGGTCTTCCGTGTCTACTACGACCGTCTGGTGGACGACAAAGATCGAGCTTGGCTCTTCCAGCTGATGAACAACATCCTCAACGATCACTTCAGCGAGAATTTTGTTCAGGTGTTTGATAACCTGAAGCAAGGAAGTGAAGTAAGTTACACTTTGTGTTGTGTCATGTGCTTTACGGTTACTGTGTTTTACCATGTTTGTGAATGAAGGATGCCGTCACATTTATAACTTTATTTGTGTTTTACTAATACAAAACTGACTCTAATCCGTGGCATCAAATGTTTTCAGCTGGTTGAGGAGGACATGAGCAACCTTATGTTTGGCGACTACATGCAGCCTGACCTGGAGGATGATGAGCGCATGTACTCTGAGGTGCCCTCGATGGAGGACTTCTCTCAGGTGGTGGAGTCGTGTCTCAGCGAGTACAACCAGACGCACAAGAACCACATGAACCTCGTCATCTTCCGGTAAACAGCAGCACAGAAAATAAGACATTGGTCTTGGGCTGTCTTTGCATGTAAATTGTAACTTTAAAAAAAATGTCTGTTTCATGTAGCTACCTCCTGGAGCATCTGTCCCGCATCAGCCGCGTACTGAAGCAGCCAGGAGGCAATGCCTTGCTCGTGGGAGTGGGAGGCAGCGGGCGTCAGTCCATCACACGCCTGGCTGGGTCCATGGCCCACATGACCCTGTTCCAGCCTGAGATCACAAAGAACTACAGCATAGCGGATTGGAGGGATGATCTGAAGGTGAGCGTTAATTGTTTTGAAAAGTGTCCCGTTGTTCTCATGTGTTTTCACACTGTTCCGACCTGTGTGTGATACAACTGTGAAGAGTTTCAACACGAACTGTCCTTGTAATACAGATGCTGCTGAAAAATGCTGGGCTCAAGGGACAGAAGACGGTGTTCCTGCTAACTGACACTCAGATCAAAGAAGAGGCTTTTCTGGAGGACTTGGACAGTGTCCTGAACACCGGAGAGGTGCCCAATCTGTTTGCCATGGATGAGAAGCAAGAGATTATCGAGGTAGGTTGTAATAGCCCTTAAAGAGTAGAGGTCCTATCCATTTATATTTGATAGAACTCACTTGCTCACGTTCTTCATCTCCCCTTCTCCAGACGCTGCGTCCCCTTGCCGAGGGTGGAAATAAGAAGCTGGAGTTGAGCCCTCTGGCTCTATTTGCATTCTTCGTGTCACGCTGCAAAGAGAACCTGCACATTGTCGTGGCCTTCAGTCCCATTGGAGACGCCTTTCGAACTCGCCTGCGCCAGTTTCCATCTCTCATCAACTGCTGCACCATCGACTGGTTCCAGGTACTGCATAGCCAGGAGTGAAATATGAGATGTGACTGGAGGTTCATCATAGACACTGTTCCTATCAGTGTCCGTAAGTCTGTCTTTGCATCTTCTGTGTTTGCTCCCACTCTGAATCTTCTCCTCTCTGCCCTGACAGCCGTGGCCCGAGGAGGCTCTGGAGCGCGTGGCCAACTCCTTCCTGGAGTCACTGGGGATGAGTGAGGACGAGAGGCAGGACGTCATCCCCATCTGCAAGTCATTCCACACCTCGGCCATACAGCTCTCAACCAGGTATGACGTGTGGTTTGTTGTAGATTTAAATGAGAGTTAAAAGTAAATCACATATACTGAATTTCACACCGTTGTTTCCTGTGCAGGTTCCTCTCTGAGCTTGGCCGTCATAACTATGTGACACCCACTTCCTACCTGGAGCTGCTCGCGGCTTTCCGTCAGCTCCTCACTCAGAAGCGACAGACTGTCATGAGTGCCAAACAGAGATATATCAACGGTCTGGATAAACTGGCCTTCGCTGAGTCTCAGGTAAATGCAGTACCACTTTTACCCATTTTCATTTCAAGATGTTGCGCACGCCTTTGTCAAAACTGATGTAAACAATGTCTCCTTGTAGGTGGGTGAGATGAAGAAGGAGCTCGTGGACCTACAGCCGAAGCTGGAGGAGGCAAAGATAGAGAATGCCAAAATGATGAAGGTGAAGAAATCGCATCTTTATTCAGCCACAACACACAAGATTATATACGAAATGTAAATATCTGATGATATCATGTTATAATGCTGAATATGACGACTTACAGGTGATTGAGAAGGAGTCTGTGGAGGTAGAGGCCAAAAGTAAAGTTGTCCGTGTTGATGAGGAGGCGGCAACTATAAAAGCCAACGCAGCTCAGGCTCTGAAGGACGAGTGTGAGAGCGACTTGGCTGAGGCCATCCCCGCCCTGAAAGCTGCCGTCTCGGCTCTGAACACTTTGAAGGTAAGAACCCTCGGACCACACGTTTAGCTGATGCAGTTCAGAAAGCTGCTGATGCATGGAGTGTTTATTCTAAAGTTGATGCTTCTTTTCTTTTCAGCCCTCCGATGTTACGATCGTGAAGTCGATGAAAAATCCCCCCCCAGGGGTGAAGCTGGTGATGGCAGCCGTCTGTGTGATGATGGAAATGAAGCCGGACAGGATACCGGATCCATCTGGGAGTGGAAAAATGGTCAGATTTATGTCTGAAATATCCCT
Organism: Hippoglossus stenolepis; assembly: GCF_022539355.2. NCBI lineage: Eukaryota > Metazoa > Chordata > Actinopteri > Pleuronectiformes > Pleuronectidae > Hippoglossus > Hippoglossus stenolepis. The sequence continues at coordinate 6,519,995 of NC_061496.1, forward strand.
TGTTTTTTTCGAATCTACTCATAACAAAAGCATTTTAACATGTCTCGTTTCGTTTTCTAGATTTTTGATTACTGGGGTCCAAGCAAGAAGCTTCTGGGGGACATGAACTTCCTACGAGATCTGAGGGAGTATGACAAAGACAACATTCCTGTGAGTGTCAGAAAAACTACATCCCTGTTAAATGTGATCTATAATCAATGTAATTATGTTCTCGTGTTCTGTTCTGACCAACTCCGCTTATCTCTTCATCGCAGGCCGCTGTGATGCTACAGATCCGTAATGAGTACATGATTCAGTCCGGCTTTGATGCAGCTAAAGTGGCAAAGGCCTCTTCTGCAGCAGAAGGGTTGTGCAAGTGGATAAAAGCAATGGAGGTGTACGACAGGGTGGCGAAGGTGCAGTGTTTCTGTATTTGCACAGACCTTTTTCTCTAATATGTCCTGATAACAAACGCATGGTTGTGTATGTTTGCATCAACACCTCAATCGTTCTCTGTGAATTTAGGTCGTGGCTCCAAAGAAGGCCAACCTGGCAGAGGCGGAGGGGTCGCTGTCCGCCACCATGGCCCTGCTGGACGAGAAGAGAGGCCAGCTGAAGGAGGTCGAGGACCGTTTGGCTGATCTCACGAAAACCTTTGAGGATAAAACGGAGGAGAAGGCTCAGCTGGAGATCCAAGTGGATCTGTGTGCCAAGAAGCTGGAGAGGGCTGAGAAACTCATCGGTGGTCTGGGTGGAGAGAAGACCAGGTGAGGAATGCACGACAATACGTTTGGTTAACTCCGTCAAGCAGGTTATGTTCTCGTGCAGGGCCATTCTAGTTAGTTTGATATGATTGGAATACGATTCGAGTGACTGGAATCTGTGCTGACGCTCTTGATCTGTCCAGGTGGTCCGAGGCAGCAGATAACCTGCAGAACACGTACGACAACCTGACTGGAGATGTTCTCATCTCTGCTGGTGTCATCGCCTACCTCGGGGCTTTTACCGCTGGCTTCAGGCAGGACTGCACCAAGACGTGGACCGAGCTCTGCCAGGTAACCGCAGTTTGTCATGTCGTTCTTTTAGTTTAACTCCATTTGAACGAACGCGCCATTTGAGTGAGATGATTGCACATTGAATTGTTCCTAATCTATTTCCCTCTCTCTAGTCCAAGAACATTCCGTCATCAGATGACTTCTCTCTCAGTAAAACCCTGGGAGATCCCATCAAGATCAGGGCCTGGAACATTGCGGGTCTCCCCAGTGACGCCTTCTCTATCGACAACGGTGTCATCGTCAGTACTTCACGCCGATGGTGAGTCTGTTTTTGTTGAAGTATTAAATCCCCAAAAATATTTGTCACATCTTCAGTTTTTGGTTAAAACAGTTCAAACTAAGATGTGTTTTTTCTTCCATGTGTTATTGCAGGCCTTTGATGATTGACCCTCAGGGCCAGGCCAACCGGTGGGTGAAGAACTCCGAGAAAGACAACGACCTGAGTGTGATCAAGCTGACGGATGAGGACTACATGAGGACTCTGGAGAACTGCATTCAGTTTGGAACTCCCGTGCTGCTGGAAAACGTTGCAGAGGAGCTGGACCCGTCACTGGAGCCACTGCTGCTCAAACAGACCTTCAAGCAAGGTGCTGGGAATGGGATATGGCTTCTCAAAGACTCATCTGACAAAGTGGAAATTATTTGAAATCACATTTAATTGAAGTCAATGAAAATTAAATCGTTTTTCTTTCTCATAGGTGGTGTGGATTGCATCAAGCTGGGGGACAGTGTGATTGAGTACTCCCCCAACTTCTTTTTCTACATCACCACGAAGCTGAGGAACCCTCACTACCTACCAGAGCTGTCCACCAAGGTTTCCCTGCTGAATTTCATGATCACCCCAGAGGGCTTGGAGGACCAGCTGCTGGGCATCGTGGTGGCCAAGGAGAGGTACGGCTTTATTTGCCTGAAACACTACTTGTCACATCGGCAGAGCTTTGCACCTGACTGTTGTTTTTCTGAACCTACAGGCCAGAGCTGGAGAAGGCGAGGAACGCACTGATCCTGCAGTCGGCCGACAATAAGAGGCAGCTGAAGGAGATCGAGGATCAGATCCTGGAGACGCTGCAGTCTTCTGAGGGAAACATCCTGGAGGATGAGAGTGCCATTCAGATTCTGGACTCGGCTAAGGTCATGTCCGAAGAAATCTCCAATAAACAGAAGGTGCGGACCACACGCAAAACACGAGCTCTGGAATGTGTTATTCTACATTCACGTACATATGACATGTATGTATCTGGTAATCTAACATTCTACTGTTTCCACCCAGATCGCAGAGAAGACGGAAATAGAGATCGCAGCGTCCAGGGAGGGCTACCGACCCATTGCCAAGCATTCCTCTGTGCTGTTCTTCAGCATGGCCGATCTGACCAACATCGACCCCATGTACCAGTACTCGCTGAACTGGTTCGTCAACCTCTACGGCAACTCCATCAAAGACAGGTGGGTGGTTCACGTGCAGCTTCGTGCATTGAGATCAACTCTGCTGTGCGTACTGTAAACACAAGCTTAAAATCACACGGATGTGCCATGTACACACGTAATAAGTAATACGATATGTTTTATTGTACTGTAATAATATCTGACTGAGCCCTTTCCTCATTCACCAGAGATCAAGCTACATTTAAAATTTCAACAGAGAACAAACTCTGAAATCTAATGTTAACTATTAGCTCCTCTCCAACTCTTTGTGTTGTGTGTTTTCTCCATCAGTGCAAAGTCCAACGACCTGCCGAAGAGGCTGAAGATCCTGGTCAATCACTTCACCTACAACCTGTACTGCAACGTGTGTCGCTCCCTGTTTGAGAAGGACAAGCTCCTCTTCTCCTTCCTCCTCTGCGCCAACATACAACTGTAAGTGTTCACGATCCCGCGGGACACTGGTTGAGATTTGATTTCAGAATTAAACCAGATTCTCGTATTGAAAATGAAATACGTGACGTCTCATATTGATATTTGCATTCAGGGAAAAGAAGAACATTGAGTACTCGGACTTCATGTTCCTGCTGACTGGAGGAGTCGGGCTGCAGGCCACCGTCCCCAACCCCGACCCCAGCTGGCTCCAGGACAAAAGCTGGGATGAGCTACTTCGAGCCAGTGAGCTGCCAGGACTACAGGGACTAAGGTAAAGAGCGCAGAGCCTTTCTTTTTCATTCGTTATCTTCGTCCTTTAGTTTATTATGAATGACGTCTGACCACTGGAGTTAAACTTGGCTTTCTTTACTCCACAGTGAGGCCTTCATCAAGAGTCCAGGGGACTTCAAGACTATTTACGACAGCAAAGAGCCTCACAACACTCCCCCGCCTGCACCGTGGTGTGAACAACTCAACGGCTTGCAGAAAATGATCATTGTTCGGTGTCTCCGTCCGGACAAGATGGTGCCGACCGTGACCAAGTATGTGGCCGGCGAGCTGGGGAAGAAATACGTGCAACCGCCTCCCTTCGACCTGAGTAAGAGCTACCTGGACTCCAACGCCACCATCCCGCTGGTGTTTGTGTTGTCTCCCGGAGCTGATCCCATGGCCAGTAAGTCGGACTTTACCAAAGTTAACGTCATAAATATATCATGAATGCTTTCATTTTAATGCTAAACCCGAAAATCGCTCCACAGGCTTACTGAAGTTTGCCACTCAGAAGGGAATGGATGGGGCCAGGTTCCAGTGCATCTCTCTGGGTCAGGGCCAGGGCCCCATCGCGGCTAAGATGATCTCCACAGCCATGAAGGAGGGGGCGTGGGTGTGTTTACAGAATTGCCATCTGGCGGTTTCCTGGATGTCCACCCTGGAGAAAATCTGCGAGGCCTTCTGTGAGTCAACTTGCAATCCGGACTTCCGCCTGTGGCTCACAAGCTACCCTTCACCCAAGGTAAAGCACTGTGCATTGCATTAAGAAGCAATACAGAGATCTCATCTGAGTGGATTCCTGAAGAAATACCTTGTGTCTGGTTTCAGTTTCCAGTGACCATCCTGCAGAATGGAGTGAAGATGACGAACGAGCCTCCTACAGGACTGAAGCTCAACCTGCTTCAGTCCTACTTGACGGATCCTCTTTCTGACCCCGAGTTCTTCAATGATACCGAGAAGCACCAGGTGAGCTGAGGGTCATTTTTTTTAGACACAACAGGTTTCTGCATTTCCTCATTCAATGTGTCAGGAACAGGCTGTTCTCTGACTCTTGGATTTCTCTTTCAGACTTGGGGGAAGCTCCTGTACGGACTGTGCTTCTTCCATGCACTTGTTCAGGAGCGGAAGAAGTTCGGCCCACTGGGCTGGAACATTCCCTACGGCTTCAACGAGTCCGACCTGCACATCAGCATCAGGCAGCTTCAGGTATTCAAGTCAAATCAACTCAAATCATATCAAATTTGCCTCATCGGGCTCAACAATCTGTAAATGTGCCGTCCTCTGCCCTTAGAGATTCAGTGGCTGCGTCTCTACCTTTACAACAAATATGATTTTCTGTTTCAGCTGTTTGTGAACGATTACGACGAGGTGCCCTTCGAGGCCATCCAGTATCTGACCGGGCAGTGCAACTACGGCGGCCGTGTGACAGACGACTGGGACCGGCGCCTCCTGGTGACCATCTTGGCGGACTTCTACAACAAGGACGTCATCGTGAAATCTAACTACTCCTTCTCACCTAGTGGACATTACCTTGCCCCGCCAACATCGGACTATAATGGCTACATCAAGTTCATGCAGGTAAAACCACTTGATTCATTTAAACGTGTTTATTTAATTTCTACAAATACAGCAGTGTCCAGCCGACTTAGTAACAACACCTTCCCTCACATTCCCGTGTGCTAGGCCCTTCCATCCGGCCAGCAGCCAGAGGTGTTCGGGATGCATGACAACGTGGACATTTCCAAAGATCTCCAGCAGACAAAGTTGCTGTTCGATTCCCTGCTGCTCGCCCAGGGTGGTGGCGCCAAAGGAGGAGCTAGCTCCGGGAGCGACAACGCACTCTACGACATCGCAGATGATATCCTTACCAAGGTTTGGATGATATGACGAAGCTAATAAGATGATGTCCTCCTTGTTCGCCATGTTAGTGGCCATGCTCACGGACACCTGTTTAATGTTTGTGCCCCACAGCTGCCGAGTAACTTTGACACGGAGGAGGCTCTGGCCAAGTTCCCGGTGCTCTACGAGGAGAGCATGAACACCGTCCTCGTCCAGGAGATGGAGCGCTACAACACGTACGTTCAAACAGCTCCGTGTCGGAACTTCGCGAAGAACAACACATTTATCAAACGTGACTTAATTGCTATTTGTTCCCCCGCTCCGTTAGGCTGTGCGTCGTGATCCGCCGGAGTCTACAGAACGTGCTGAAGGCCCTCAAGGGTCTGGTGGTGATGGACGCGGAGCTGGAGGGCATCGCCAGCAGTCTGGCTGTGGGCAAGGTCCCAGAGCAGTGGGCCAAGCGCTCGTACCCGAGCCTCAAACCCTTGGGCAGCTACATCCTTGACTTTCTCTCAAGGCTGAAGTTTCTGCAGGATTGGTACGACAGCAACAAGCCCGACGTGTTCTGGCTGTCCGGGTTCTTCTTCACGCAGGCCTTCCTTACCGGGGCTATGCAGAACTACGCCAGGAAATACAAAGTCCCCATCGACCTGCTCACTTTCGATTTTGAGGTTAGACGACACACGCTTACTGATGGTTTCTTCTCCGACTCAAAGATCCACTCATGCATCTCATCTCATTCCTCACAAGGCACTGACATGTTTCCATGATCTCTCAGGTTCTTCCCATCACTGAGTCCGACACGTACCCTGAGGACGGCGTTTACGTCAATGGGTTGTTTCTGGATGGAGCCCGATGGGACAAAGAAAGGTTCATACATACGTTTTTTAATATTTAGAATAATAGTTACTGTATGAAGACAAATCTTAACTGTTGTGTGTCTCTATCCTCAGCGGAGTTCTGGATGAGCAGCTTCCCAAAGTCCTGTTCGACACGATGCCCATCATCTGGATCAAGCCCAGTATGTATTCAGACGTTCCTTCTTTCAAATCTCATTTTGTAAATTGGTTGCTCATCATTTTCTTGTCTCTCAGGTCAAAAGACAACCGACGACCCGGAGAAACTCTACATTTGCCCGATCTACAAGACGAGTGAGAGGAGGGGCAGCCTCTCCACCACAGGCCACTCCACCAACTTCGTCATCTGCATGACGCTGCCCACCAGCAAACCCCCCCAGCACTGGATCAAGCGCGGCGTGGCCATGCTCTGCCAGCTGGACGACTGAGCCCCCATCGTCAAAAATATAATAACAAAACTAATTGTACTTAATTGATTCTTGTTGTTCTGGGTTCGAAACCCTCATGGTTGCTGCACTAATTGTAAGTCAGCTGAATGAAATGTAATGTAATGTAATCACCACCATCATCTTCATCATCATCATCATCATCACCACCTCTGTCGCCACTCTCCCTCTCTCGCCCCCATGTGATTGTGATTCAATAAAGAAATTCAATAAAAGAATTGAAAACTTTAACTGCAGATGTATGAAACTTTTGGTACAAACCTTCTCTCGGACTCAAGGATGAACTGATTTAGATTTTGGTGATTTTAGTTAAATGACCTCAACACTGATGTTCGTGTGTTCGTGGCCTCTTGGACGTGACGTCTCCAGTCGGCCTTTAGGGAATTTCTTCATCCTCAGATTTAAGTTAAGGGAAAATGTTGGGGACATTGATTTGTCCCCAACATTAAACTTCAATCCTACATAAACAGGAACACAAATTAAAGGACGCAGCACGACAAACTGAACATTAAAATATTTATTTAGTAAAATATTTAAAATAAACAAAAACAAAACTACATCAAATTATACAGGGATGTTTAAAGTACCTAACTTTAATACATTGTCGCTTTCAACTAAAAATGATAATAAAGCATCATGATAAATAATAGTAGAATTTTTTGCATGTTTTCATTTATTTTTCCTCCCCCCCTCGTTTTGAATTACATAAACTTTCAAGTTGTAAAATGCATCGCTACACCGTAATAAAAAAGTGCACACATGAAATTGAATACAGATTATTTTTTTGACACATCATTAAAAAGACACCTTGACTTTTAAAATCGTACCATATCTACAGTCACTTGTTAAAATTTGGCGGGAAATAAAAGGATGTTTTTTTTGGCACTTTGACCAATAATGGGATCTCATTCTTTTTCTATTCTGTGGTTTTGTTCGATTAACGTCAGCAGATTCTGTTTCAAGAGTGAAGGCTCACATTATTAGCTTTTTTCTTAAGGTAGCGTACGGGAAAATATAAACGTTTGTTCCCCACTGTCACAAATGGTCTGCACAGAAAAGTCTAAATGCCAAGGTATCCCTTTAATCGTTAAGAACCACTCGTCCCGTCCCTCTGATTGTGTAACAGTTTCTCTGTAAACAAATTAAGACACTGGAATGACGTACCGAGCTGCAGCACCTTCAGCCGCTCAGCTCCGTCTCAGAAACACCAACCAACTTTGAAGAGACACTCCTATTTACACTCGAGAATAAATTAATATTGCAATTTCTGTTTGTGTGTGTGTGTGTGTGTTAGTGTGTGTTAGTGTGTGTGTGTCTGTGTGTGTTCTCTTCATCTTCAGATGTCAAGCCTACGAAGACTCATTCTGCTGAAGGAATCTCTGCGGACAGAAAAAATACAGACACAAGGTTTTTTAGTTACACAGCAAGAAAGATCGGATTTTCAACTCTGAAGTCTCGAGTCTCAAGTCTGGTGTTTTCACCAAATAACAAAAAAACATCTGAAGAATTCACTTTTTACTGAATTCTTATGTTTTCACCCCCCGTCAATTAGTTTGTTTGTTTTTCAGCAGGATTACGCAGAAATCGTTGTGTTTTTTGTTTTGTTTTGAAACATTTTTATGATTCTCAGAGAATAACTCATGGATCTTGATTTCCATATTTTGGGAACTGATTTCTATGAGTGTGTGAAATTTGGTGCAGATTCAAATAAAAAGTCCAGATCTAGTGAATTAGAATCTAGTAACATAAGAGGTTAGAGGTTGTGCAGTGATCTGTATAATCAACTTCTGCAAGTGAAAATACAGAATCTGTAGACGAGAGTTAATATAGATTCCTAAGTATATATATATATTTTTGTATTTCTATAGGAAAGAGTTCAACATCCTTCTTTTGTCTTTGCAAGGCTCCCTTCATCTGTGTTATATGTGCGCCCCCGTGTGGCGGTTGGTGGTAACTACAGTGACAGGAGGATGTGGGCTTGTCTTTTCCTTGCTGACCATCTCCACTGCCCCGTCTATAAAGTGAAGGGTTCTACACCGGAACCCCCCCACATATTGGCTGTTGCTCCCAGAGGCTAATTCCTCTTCAGACGACAACCGAAGTATACATCCGCTGATTTAATTTTCTTTTTTTAAATGCGTCTCGAACAGTTTCCTGGTATCCGAGAAATTCAATAAAAACAATAAAAGCGTATGAATGATAGAAATGAAACATTAACATCTCGAAATGTGTCAAACTACCTGGTCAAGCTGTCCGTTTGCTGCATGATTTTACAAAAGCAAAAGCAAAGGTGGGTTTAATGCAACATACAAAGCATATTATCTACACACTCACACAGACACACACACACACACACACACAGACAAAGTTCGGTCACGTTCAGTCGTACCTGTGCGAGTTGACCTGCAGTACAGGTTTATAAAGCTGAGGGATCTTTCTGTTGATGAGCGGCTGCAGCGCCTCCTTCAGCCGGTGGTAGTTCCTCTCCAGCTCCCTCTGGTACTCCTTCTGGTCCGGACCAATCAGGCTCTTGTTTTTACGCAGGGCGTCTTCACACCTTTGGAAAAGAAGAACCATCAAATACCTCGGCATCGTAGATTCTCATGTACACTTTGTTTGCTCACATTAAAGGTTTCATCTAAAGGTAGTTAAGTTTAAATACATTTATTAATTTTTCAGCCAACTGTTGAATCACTTCTCAAACGAGACAGTAGGATAAACAACAGTTGAGATAAAAACTGTGTTTCTCTACAAGACGCAGTGAACAGTTATATCATGACACATCCACAGTACCTCTTGGTGAAGTCTTTGAAGCAGAGCCGAAGCTTATTGTGGTGTCTGTACAGTTTGGGGTCACTGGGGATTTCTGACAGGAAAACCTGAGCCACCTCCAAAGGACCCTGAGGTTAAAACAAAAACATCTGATCAGTCACCTACAGAACAGCATTTGTCACTTTTGGAATTCAGGACTATTTGTCTTGTCAGACAAAACTGGCATCTTGAGACTTTACCTGGTTGACCGTTGTACCAACGGATCCCTGCAGGACCATCTGCAGCATCTTGGCATCAGAAGGGTCCTGGTGGGTGGCGAAGGCCAGCTCCTGAGTCTTCTTCTGCATGTCCTCTATCGCCACCTCGATGGGTGTGGAGATAACCTGAAAAGTGACAGTTCACAACAAGATTTGGACGAGCTACTGCCTCACTTCACCCCCCCACTTTCACATGAGTCATGTTTTTATGCTAACTGTAAAGAAACAAAATAAAGACAGTGTTTCTGAGATCTAGCTGATAAACCTTCACTTGCCTCCTCTTTGTGGATGATGTTGATCCGTGTCTTGATGTAAGGGAAGGCGTGGGAGGTGGTGAGGATGGTCTTGCGTTTGTACTGTTCGTGCAGATCGCCGTGCGCCCGCCCGTCCAGGGTGAAAGGCGTGCAGTACACAAAACGCCGCAGGTTGTAGTTCTTGTCAAAGTAGGTGATGCGGTCCTTCATCTCGTACGTGTCGAAGTACGGCTCCACATATGTGATCTGGATAAAGGCCTGCAGGAGGAAAGATGGTTTGAGAAGTTAAAAGTCCATTTAAAATAAACTTTCTATTCTTTGTAGTAGGTCTAACAACTTGTTTCGTTTGTGCTCATTTGAAATCACTATGAGCAGCCACACCGGTCGACACCGACCTTGTTTGGATCCAGCTTGCACTTGTCCACCGGGTTGGAGTCTTTAATGACTTCTACCTGCTCCTCTCCAAATCGCTCCCCATAGAAACCCTGAGAGGAAATGAAGCACAAGGGCCTCGTTTTAATATAAGACTAACAACACACATATCCAACAGGTAAAGATTATAGAAAAGTGTTTGAATTAAAATTGTGGCATCAAAACATGGATTTGGGGTCTTAGTAAATATTATTGGGACATCATATAACTTACAAATAACAGCTTTTACCGCCGCATTTATGATGTTATGATGTCATTTCCAGGTATTTACCTCGAGCCTGTGAGAGATCTCGGCCAGCTTCGTGATGGCCGGCTCTTTGTACACAAACTCCTGCTCGTCCAAGTCGCCGAATTTTGAACCGTAAATTCCGACTCTGAAGTACGTACCAAACATCCTCTTCCCAGTCTGCGAGCAGAGGGAAATTAATATTAGTGCTGGAATTAATGTCCATTACATCAGTTTTTTAAAAATCAAGACGACAAAGAAGTCAAAATAAAAAGTCATCGTTCAAATCAGACACAGTGAAAAACCATAAAACCATAAACTTTAGTTCAGCGTCTGTATCATACACAGACGTAAAGGAAGAGAGAAACAGCTGCAGTTCATTCAGACAAATATCAGGAGCAGCAGCAAGTGTCGTAATCTGCAAACAGCCACAAGGAGCTCAACAAACTTCAGATTTCCATCCATACACACGAGTCAATGTCCCACAGGAAGTAACCGACTCCACATATTTACATCCACTGCAAAAGTGGCACTTTTTTACAAGGCTGATATTTCTCTTCTGTAACTGTAGAGCAGATGAAAGACAGACAGGTGCAGTGTGTCACCTCAAGACATCCGACAGAGAGATCCAACGATCAACAGGAAATAACAGCCTATTTAAAATCACTCCTTTGAGAGCAGAATATCTGATTGGCTCAAATAAGTAAAGCAAATACGTGTATATGGGCACGTTATTCAATCTGTAGCGGAAGGTTCTCTGCACAGACGCGTTCACAACAGCGGCAAATCCTTAATAATCCGGAGGCTCTAACTCCGACATTGGCCTTCACACATGGAGACACCGGAAGAAGTGCGGAGAATCTCTGGAGTTTAGTGCATGTCTGAAAGCAGCTTGATAGAAGAGTCTCTGCCGAACAAAAATTAATTCACCTCCAAGCTGAAGCCTAAACTACTCTGTGATTAGGAAAATCTGACATTCACTGATGGGAAACTACCCGTCAAATAGGCTGTTCTCAGATGTGAACTCTGCACAATTGGGTTCAGAATTCCTTCAGAGTTTGTCATTCACATATGCACTCGACACAGATTAAATACATTTATTTTTTTTATAAATTACTGACAGAGCCGTTAACAACTGTAAAAAATGTGTGTGTGTGTGTGTGTGTGTGGCTGTGTAGCAGGAGACATGGGCAAGCTGAGGACAATTTCTTGTGAAAGATAATGAAACCCTCCGACAAGGTTTAGGGCAAACCTTCCCAAATAAAGAAAAACCACCTCACGTGCTGATTTCAAAAGAAATTTAAGCAGTAATTTAAGAAGCCCTGAAAACTAAGGAACTTACCACAAGACACAATTAAGTTAAGTGGGAAGGAAGGGTCGGCAACCGGGGAAATCAAAAAGGAGAAAACAGAACAAATTTTAATCAGGATTTGGTTCCTCCGGAGAATTTAAAAAACAACACAAACTAACACACAACAGCAAATGTATATCTATTGATTTTAGAAAAAGAACATGAACTGATTGTGCGGGATCTGGACCATGCAAAGGCAGGCAGTTACAAGAGAAAAGACAAGTGAGACAATAAAGATCCACAACCGTCAGAAACACACCATGCACCTGCAGTGCATTCGCAAAAAGAAACAAGGAGGCGTTCTTTCCAATTCATGCAACAAAACACGAAACTCTGGTGTTAATACTGTTAACAAAAGAACAGAATGGATGAAAAATAAACCAGGGGTCGATTTAGTTTGAGCTATTAAAAAGAAAGGTGCAAGAATACAAACTAATCAAAATCAAAAGGGATAAATCAAGAAATCTTGAGATGAACCCTCTTGGGGAAAAAATATCATTGCCTCTGGAATTTAGATTGTAGCTTCGACCCAATGCAAGTTTACACCTTGTGTTTTGAAAGGCTTATTCAATTGTGTATGTGGAAAAGAATGATCCCTGCCAGGAGCAGGGAGGCTGACAGATAGAAACAGTGCACTGAAATCGAGCCCTGTGGTTGAGGAGGAGATGAGATGAGGTGTGACAGTCGGCAGTGCCAGTCAATGACACACCAACAGACAGACAGGAGATGCAGATGGGGAAAAAGGTGCGGATTGTGCGAGTGATGCATTCACTGAGACTTTTGTCATTAGTGTCACACACTGTGGCTCCCATGCACAGCCTGACAACACTGTCACGTAGAAAAAACAAGCTCCTCTTGCTCAGAGGAGGAAGGTGAGAGGAAAACAGGTCTTGCTGCTGGCACAGCAAGTGCCCCCAGTGGCGGGGCAGACACATGACATTGTCTGCAGGTGTTAATGGAGTGGATGTATGTAACAAAGCGAAGAGAGTAACAGAATGCCCACTGCTGGCAAATAAAAAGATGAGTGTGAATAAAAAAATGCAAGTACAAAAACAAAACAAAACGTGAGCAGGGCCAAGCAGGAACCGATAAGCCACCTACCTCCCAGCCAGTACTCTGTGTGACAAAGAGAATACAGGACATGTGAACAAAGACACACAAACACCCCCACTCGCACACACACTTCCCGTGTGGCACGACACACAATGTTACGGCAAGGACAATGGGATCTTCAATGAGGTAAATCCAGGCTGTCGAGCTGGAGAACAGAGCAACTGACCTCAAGATATCAAAAGGTACTTTTATACATTTTTTTTCTTTTACAGGTGTTGTTTGAGAGCCGTTGGTCTGATCACCAGACGACTGTAACCCAGCTCACTTGACATTTGTCAATACGAGTCACACAACTTGCCCAAAAGAACCCAACAGGAGTCTCTTCCCCACCTCATGCATCCTTAGTTTCATACTTCACAGCTATAAATACAGCATGCAAAGTATATGAATACATATATAAATACAATAGAATCAAAATGACCATAATGAGCCCATGCAGAAAGGGCGATCTTTTCATAGGAATAAATAAAGCATCAGATCTGGGTCACACTGACATAAAAAATACTTTTCTCATTTGGCTCTTGTAAAAATCCAGCAGCAACTTTACAAATAAAGCTACGGGAACCTACTGTGAAAGCGGAGATATACACTGTGTGTGTGTGTGTTTACCTGGTGAACTATTTTCCCAAAGGCTTCCTGTAGTTTACCATGAATGGTCGACAGCTTTTTTGCATCCCTGTTGGCTTCGTGGACGGGGATCAGTACCTTGTATACTTCGTTTACTGCCTCGTACATGCCAGCCTGGAAACAAGAGCAAGAGACATGTTAGTAATTTTATCAAAATAAAAAAGAGAAGAAACTCCATCTCAGCATCCATCCGTCTAAAGAAGCATTCTACTCCACCTCCACTTCTTACCATGGAGAAGGAGGCGGCTGCCTGCTCCAGGAGTCCTACCAGACCGATCTCAGTGAAGTACTTTCCTGAGCAAATGCCCTCTTCATCCGGTGACACCACGTCATCAGAGACTGCGGATTCCTCCAGCACGTTGGAGGAAATGTTCTGTGATGCCAATACAAACAAACACCTGAGCAAAACATTTCTTGGACCAAGTAGTTATGTAGATTCTTTCAGGGGATAGGCTTATATACAAACTTTATAACTAGAACTGGCCTCACCTGGAAGGTGACGCAGCCCACAGGCAGATACTTGCGGTCCTCCAGCATGCTCAGGTATTCTGCAACCAGAGCAGCGCTGTGCACAAGACACTGGGCAGCCTCGGCGTGGTTATTCCTCTCGGAGTGTTTTCCAGCCATGTTCTGGAGCCATGTCAGTCTCAAGTCTGGAGAGGTCTGGTAACCCTTCGCAATCCTGGATTCAAAGACACAGACAGACTTAAAGGTGCACAAATAACAAAATAACCATGATCATAGTGCAGACACATGTTGTAAGTATCAAAAAGGGCAGTTGTTTGAGTGCAAATGTATTCTGTACCTGTACATGAGATCTATCAGCATCTCAGGATCTTCCTGGTGCTCCTTCATCTTCACTGTGTCAGAGAGGATCATGTGCAGGTTAAACACAAGGTCCTGGACCTGAAGAAATAATACAAATAAGAATGAGAGACATTGAGTCATGAAACAGCCCAGAGTTTATCTCACAATCTGATAGATGTTGAACAAACAGCTCGAGGGAAGCAGCAGTACCTGGTCTGGGAACGTGGTCTCCCTCAGCTCCAGGTCCTCCTCTGCGTATGTGAGGATGGTCTTTAGAGAGCGACGCAGGAACTCCTCATTGAAATTCTGAGAGGTTCCCACGAGCGAGGAAAGAGACATGGTCACCTGCATCTTTACTCTCGCAAAATTCTGAAAAAGGGACCAGAGAGACAAGCAAGGATTGAACAAATGATATTTTGTCAAGACCGACTAACGAAGCTCTGTGCAGAGCAGACGGCCCTTCTCCCTTATAACCTCCTTTCTTTAGGTGTGTGTGTAAAGTCTGGCTGTACTAGAACAAAGGAAATGATGCATGCACACGTAATTGGGCCTAAATTGAGTGAATGATTGCAGCGTTTTGGGTTTGTACTAAATTTGTTGATGGAAAGTGAATGAAAATAGAAATAACTTGATACAAGACACTTCTCAATAGCTGAGAAGTGGCCAACTTACAATAAGTTTGTTATTGATATGAGCTGATTTGATTTTAATAGCAGTGTTTTAAGTGATCAGATCAATCTGAACGCTCTGTTCCTCTGAATGTACTTGTGCAGAGGAGGTTATTTCTGGAAGAATGTTACATAGAGTCTCTGGTGCTTGACGACCTCCACAGATACACATTAGTAGTGCTATGAAAGTTAAACCACATTGGTTGTAAATGTTTACTTTTGTACTCACGTTGCCTATTTCAAAGTTTTGCCTCATGAGGAGGTAGAGAGAGGCGCTGGCGTGGGCCCTGATGGTGCTGATGCTGCTGCTGCAGCTCCTCAGGAGTCTCAGGCACAGGTCAGCGCACTGCTCCGTCTCCTCCTCGAACAGCAGCTCAGGAAACTACGCAAAGCAGAGAGAAATATGCACACATTTGCAAGAGTCCTGTGAGAAACTGTCACAATGAAATTAAATAAAAGCACAACATAAAAGTCCAGTGGTCTGACCTTAGACACCAGCGCCCTCTGTGTGGCAAAACAGTGCTGGAGGTAGAGGGCGCTCTGGTTGCAGGCCATGCTGTGCAGCAGCACCTTCAGCACCCCACCCAAGATGCTCTCCTTGGACTCGGTCACTGATACCGTCTGGAGGAAGAGGGACACATATGCAGCCTGAGTTAATTTATGCTCAAGACTATAACACTGATATCAGCATTTTTGCATGTTTGTATTTTGTATACCTGCACAACGATCTCCAATGTGTCAAGAATAATTATGTTGGCCTCTGTTGCAAGGTTTCCATCAATAAGTGCTTCATGCTCCAACTCTGCCCTGGTCCTACAATTAGGAAGCAGATGACGAAGTTAAACTAAATCATTACCAACTCAAAGTAGCGATGCTGATGATTTATCCTTGAACGTTGCACCAGTTTCCTCCCACCAAATTCAAACCAGTGCTCATAATCATGAACAGTGTAAAAGAATTTGAATAGAAGAAAAACAATATGAGCTGAGAGGGACCTCAGCCAGTCCTCCCCTTTTTAATACAGTTTACATACAACACAAGCACAGAGATGATTTATAATTAATATAATTTATTTGTATTATATTATGTATATAAAGATGAACCATGCTTCTCCATGTCCTCCTGCTGTCCAGAAATGAAGCTCAATACCCTGGATACAAACGCCAATATCTTGTGCATGTGTTGCTGCACAGTAGCGATCGTGGAGTGGGAGCAGGAGAGAAATTTGTTTGACGTGTACTTAGTGTGGTCCGTCTCCCATCCATTAACATGGAGAAGGCAGGATTTATGACCTACGCTGCAGCCAGACACCAGGTGGCGATCAAGATGCTTTGGCTTCACTTTTGCGGAGCAGTCATGTCGTCCATCTTTATATACCGTCTAGGATTTTAAGCCAGCGATTAGCTAAGCTGCTGATTGTACATCAACTCGGGTTAAATGTTGTGTTTTGAGATATCGTTGGAATCTATCTCCCTTTCATGTTATACAAATAATCAATGACAAACAATGGCTACAGCTAGAATTGTCTTGTTTTTTTTCTCCAGCAGCAACCACAGAGACACACGAGTCAGAATCCCCAAAAACAAGAAGCACATTGGTTAAAAAAGCAAAAACAGACCCACTGCAACCACTAGCAACCCTGAGACAGACACGGTTACCAGGACAGAGGGGCTGATGGGACGAGAGGGGAGAGGGGGGGGTTCAAGGGTCAGAACCAGGATCGGGGGGGTTTCTGTTGGTGCATTTATATGCATGTGTAGACTTAAGAGAGTTAAAATGGAGAAGAAGTTAATTTATAACATGGCTGCATCAGTGTCAAAATAACAACAATAAGGAAATAGTTTCTATAACTTGTTCAAAGCCAAGTTCATCAGGAGGAAATCTAATTCAAAAACTTCAACTTTTTGTCCATTTCAACTTTCTTTCCACATGCATGAAAATACATTATAAACCATGATCTTAAGCAGGGGGGGGGGGATTCAAAAGGAGCACACTGCAAATGTGGACCATACAATACCTGACTGATCTGTGACTCCTACATAAACACACAGCGACACGAGAGAACAAATGGAAATTAACAGAAAACAAAGGCTGGAGCTGAATTTACAAAAGAAAAGAAAAGATAATAATTTGTCATTATTTGACAAAGAAAAAGCTTAAAAATTGTGATTTAAACATCTGTAATTAATGGTCAAATGTGGAAATTCTCTGTTCCTATGTAAATCCAGCAAAACATAGAAAATAAAAATGAATTGGCTGTGATGACATGATGTATATTACAAGACGGATGTGACAGAGATACTCAGTTGAAAGGATTAATGAAGGATCATTTTCACATCTTCTAATTAATTAAAAATGGATTAATGTGGAGCCGTTTACAAACGTTTACACACCCAAAATCGGATGTGTGTTTTTTCATTGGAAAAAAAAACACAACACATCTTCAGTAATTATTTAGCTCAGGTTTCTTTGTGGTATCTTGAGCTGTTACATAAAATAAGAATCAGGGAGGAGAGTGTCAAAAAGAACGTACTTGTCCATCCTCTCGCTGTTTTGTCTCCAGTGGGTCATGTCCTTCCTCCATCGAAGGTTCTCCTGGCTTCCAAACGCACTGCCAGATGGACTCCGCTCTAAATAATGGAGAAATGGTTATTCGTTTTTTTATTATTATTTATTTAAATTTTATTTATACATGGTTCACTCTGTATCTGTATGTGCATGTCTGGGGCGTGCGCCCTCTCACCAAGCTGTCCCCGGCTGCGCCGCACCATCTCCTGTCTGGCCCCGATGCTGCCCAGTATGGCCTCTTCCAGCTTGGCCTTCATGTCTTTGGACTTTTTAAAGGTCAGGCTGTTCATTCGCTCGAACGCCTTCTTCCCCTGCATGGTGAACACAACATGGGCCTTGTATCCATAAGGTGGAGGGTGAATGAACGGACAGAAAATGCAGGGAAAAGCGAGGAAGTTATTGGCAGCACGGCACTCAGCAAGCAAAGCAAGTTAGAAGCACGAGAGCAACTGTGCGAGAATTACAAAGCAATCACCAAAGGACTAGCAAAGCAGAAAGAGCTAAGGATAACAATTAAGTAAAGGATTAACACTGATTATGGCAGAGAAAGTAGTGAGCTTGTATGAATTGGTATTTAAACATCTCTAGTGTATAGTATTATAACAGCTCAAAGGATTCTCTATTTGTTAGAATATAAAAGAAGAAACTACACTAAATAGGGAGGAATACTCTGTACTGCTTGTTTCCTTGATAACAACAGAGTTTGATAGGTCCATCTTTTCAGATAATCAGTGAGTGTCACTATAGATGTTACCTTGTATTCGAAGCAGGAGACACAGAGGTAGAGAAGGTCCAGCAGGCGGTTGAGCTGAGACACCGACAGGTCTGTGAACCACTTCTGCAACACCATCTCGTCTGCGTTCTTCAGCACCCACAGCAAACAGATGAGCAGACTGCGACTTGATTCGGCCGAGAAGGTTCCGTGCTGACGACTCGCCTGGAGAGACGAAGCAGGGGTCGGTAATTAATACAAAAGTTTGTTTGAGATGTACAAACATACAGTATTGCACCATCTTACACACAACACGTCGCAAACTGTGATTTACCTGCGAGTTGAGCAAGAAGCTGCTTGGTCGGGAAATTGGTGATGGGGTGGAAGTGCCTGCTATCGCCATGGCAACAGTCTGGCTGATTATACTGTTGCCCTCTCCCTCGGCCTCCTCTCCAGTGCTGCCCGCCGCTGCCCCCTGGGGACAACCTGGCCGACCCCACTGGTTATGGGACTCTAGTGGCCAAAAAGAAGGAGGGAAAAGAATAACACACCCGACCAGATAAGTAGCATTGGAGACAAAATATAAGAACAATGGAATAAACTTCTAGGTCCCGCTCTCATTATATATGAACATGACATCAAAAGCTATTTGTGTGGGACCAACACACCTCACAATGTAACTTATAGAAGAAGATAAAGAAGCCAAACAAAAAAAAAACTTCTGTTAAATGATTGTATGTTCAAAGCTTTGCTCCTAATCTCTACCTGTGAAGTCGTGGAGCTGTGGTAGCGTTTCCATGATGATACCGATCAGAGGCAGGTAGAGCATGGCGACCCGGGCCTTGACCTCTGGATCTGCATAGCGGGGGTCAGAGTCGTGGCTGGACAGGAGGTTATGGACGACACTCACCACTTTCTTATGTAGACCAAACATCCTGAAAAAAAGTGAAGGACAAAAGAGAAATGTCTAGTTTGTATTAAACAAGGACAGTGGGTGAGAGGGAGCATGAGAAGCTGTTCACATTAAGATACGGCTGTATAACCATAACTCACTCCCATGCACTTATTTACAAGTCACTATGCATACAGGCTTATCTCTCTCCAACAGATTCAGAGGCTCTAAACAAAATCTCTTTTCCTTTCTCTAGAATAAAAAGTTTATTGGGGCGACACATACAGACACGATGACACCCATCGATTAAATGTAATTCTGATCCTAAAGCTCCTACCAGAACTTCTCTTATGTGAAGTTTCAATCCACATCATACTAACCCCTCATTCTCTGGGTCCAGTATCACCGACAGCTCAGAGAGCACCAGTCCAGCCAGATAGTGTTGCTCTCTGAAGGGGACGGACAGCTCGAACATGTTGGCTATCTTCTGGTCCTGGACATGTGTGGAGAACCCAGAGCTCTGTGACGAAGAAGAGAAGTTACAGACAACAATCAAGACGGACGCCATTAAATGTACAGTTTGTAACTTTGGTTTTTCCTCTGTCGTTTGTTATAGTTAGAGCTTGATGTAAATAGAAGGCGACCAGAATGATTTTTGATAATGTAAGTGCACAAATCAACAAAATATATAACATAGTTTTAGTTGTTTTGAGATATTTTAAAGAAGAATTGCTACATGCTATATCTTTAACATTTTATTTCATGAATATTTTTACTCCAACTAAAACTAGCCCTCTTTCTGTCTTTCTTTAGAGAATGTTCAAGACTAGCGAAAAACAATGATGATGTACGACTTCTCTCCATTTCTCTCTGTCTGACCTGTGACGTTGCTGAGGACACGGAGGGGGAAGGGGAGGCCGGCGGTGTCAGCAGGCTGCAGGGCAGATTGAGGGTGACATAGTGTTCATGGCTGCAGACGATTCTCAAGAAATCCAGCCTCAAAGACTCCAGGTTGGGGTTCTGCAGAGTGTAAAGCTTTGTGGACACCTGGAGAGAAGGAACAATCCACCTGAATCATTTTAAAACTGAAAAATGCATCCAAACACTCATTAGTCTTCGATATATTCTTAGTTCTGTGTATTGCTTGACTTAAAAATCGTAAATTGAACACAAAACTCATGAATGAACATTAAACAGCTTTCAATAAATACCTATACTGAAAGGAACTAAATTGAAATCTTGTTTTTTTGGGGGGGAGCAGTATATTATATTCTGCACACGTCTGTTCATCAGTACACATCTACTTTCTCTTCTCTTGGGTGTTTTCTAGAAGTGCATTATTATGCATCATAAAAACAATTAAAATAAATATATGAGAGACATTAGGAAATGTACCTGTTTCCAGTATGCCCTGATGAGGGTGAAGACGAAGCCTCGGTCCATCACTGAGAGCAAGTCATTGAGAAAGAAAGCCAGACTTGTGTTTAGTCTCTCCACGAGCTCCAGGTCCTGAATGAATAAAGAGTTGGAGAAGATGAAGATGATTTCTTCTTAAGTAGATTGTATAAAACCAATGAGAAACAAATGGGACAATATGGATCATCTCTTGGCTTCAAATATGTTGTGCCACACAAAGCCAGTATTCTCTTTAATAATACTTTGAAAGGACTAATTTGCAAAACTGAGAGACCCCCTGATGTCCCTTGTATGCACTTAGTCTATATAGTGCCACAACATCCCACAGATTCCATCCCCATTGGGAACCCTCTGATAGATATTTGATCGGCTCATTAGTTACCTTCTGGAAGCGAGAAACAACGTCCCCGGCGATGGTGCTGACCAGGGCTGTGATGTCATCCATAAAGCGTTCTGGAAAGCGGTTCTTCCTGGGCGACTCGAGGCGCTCGGTGAAGTAAAGGTGGTGGATGATGCTCTTCACCTGTGGTCAAGGTGTTCATTGGGATACAACGTGAGATATTGTATTTCACATAAATCACATTTCCTGTGACGAGATTGTTTCCTACCATGAGTTCAAAGAAGAACCAGGCCTGCTGTAGAGCGCCCTCCCGGACGCTCCCGCTGCTCACCACCCACTGGAGCGCCAGCTCCTCGTGGAAGAGCTGAGACGGGAGGGAGAAGACAAAAGAGGTTGAGAGGGACAGAGAGGGAGAGGAAAACAGGAAGCAAAGGGGCCAGAAAGATAGAAAGAGTGTGAGGCATTAGAAAACCTATCACTACAGGTGGGTCTACATGTATAAACTGAAACAAGGTTCCAAAATGTGTATTTACAAATGGGGGATTGGACTGCACGCCCAAAACTGAAAATTTGGTTAAAGACAAAGTGAGGTTAGGTTTTTACAAATCAGGTAACAAAATATTTCTTAACAATTACTAAACATAATCACAACATTTAAACCTCTTTTTTTCTCTCAGAAATGAAGAAAGAAATCAAACTTACCACCATGCAAATTGAGTTGTGTGAATACATTTTCTATTATATATATATTGTATATAGAAATTCCTGTCTTTTGCATGGAGAAAGAATTCATTCTTCTTCATTCCTTTCAAGTGTTCGGCAATAACATTTATCTCGGTGTGCATTGTTGTGCAAAACCAGCATCAAACACAGTCTGGCTAACACACTGGGAAGTCTTCCTTTATCTTGTTGATACAATAAATGCGGGAAGTGGACAATAATTAATCAATATCCACATTTTAAATCTATATATGATGCAAGTGCTGCATGTATTTACTAGAAACGTTATTTCTACTTACTATTGCACAGCAGAAACAACTGAGCAAACCTCATTCCCTGCAGAGGGCAATGAAAAGCATTTGAAAGATGTAGGTGAAAAAACTAGTTAGCTAATGCTAGGCCAGATCTTAATATGAGGAAACTCCTTAACAAATTGTTTTCTAGTAGCTAACTAGCTAACAATAGCCACATGTGTGCATCCTTTGTACTATGTATCAGTGACTGAGCTAATGAATGAAGACTTCCCAGACTGCGTGTATACAACTACCTGTAACACACAGTCAGCGTTAGCCAGACCGAGACCACAACCAGCATTCGCGTCACATCACATCCAGCATTCGACAAGACTCCACGACCACCAAATACAACATCAACCAACCAAGAGGCTCACATCCACAGACAAGACAGGTGAGGAGGCGGAAAACAGAGGTGGGCGGGGTTTGGCTCCTCCCCCAGCGCGAGTGGCTCTACCTTTTTTGTGGGCAACCGTCCTGTTAAAGTTTGCAAGAAACTGGTGCTCTCAGTGTGCGAAGACATGCGATTGCCACAGCGCTCCATGGCCTATGGGTGGAATGAATGGAACGGTGACAACAAGGTTAGTGGAGGAGCAACGAGGTGAGGGTTGCCCCTTTTTCCCTCAGCACAGAGAAATGTGTCTGCTGGGTCTCACACACACACACACACACACACACACACACACCACACACACACACACACACACACACACACACACACACACACACACACACACACACACACACACACACACACACGCACGCATACCTGTCACACATGAAGACAAAAACAGCAAGACACAGGACCGGGTTATAACACTCAAGTGCATAGACCCATAATCTATAACAGCACAACACATCTGTATGTTTTGAATTTCCTAAACGAGGGATGCAAAATTGCTGCAGAAAGTCATGAGATCATATGTGGAAATAAGAATGATTCATTTTTCTTGATGCAACAAACATTGCTTAAACATTTGCCATTCTGCATCCCTCAAGTTGAATACATTACTTCAGAAACATAAAAACATTCGACAGTATCAAAAGTAATAATATTGGTTAAAAAAAACTAGCATAATGTTCAATTGCAGGAAAAATTCAAATCATGTGAGCTGTCGATGTAAGAATGTTTAATTTAAAGTGGGGATTTTATGATTTCAATATGCTGAATTAATTTTATCTTTAATCCTCGGAATTCAAAATCTTGCATGTGTAAGATAGTAAGTAACAAAGGCTTATGTCATGACAACTTAAAAGAGGACATAACGTCATGTCGATGACAAGTGAAGCAGACAATGACCTCACATTCACACACACACACAGATACACCATGCTGCAGTGACAGAGTGAATGCTATGTAGAGTTAGACGTCATGCAGGGATGCTAAGTGAGAGGGGGGGGGACTATGGGGTTAAAGCAGTGAGAGTGAATAGTAAAAAATGAGAGAAGGAAATAAAATGAATGCAGAAAAGTTACTTCTCTGCTGGTGAAGATGATTTGTAACACAACCCTTTTTCTCCACCACTTACTTACTCACAAAAACACTGTCTTAGTTTTAGGTTTTTAGCAGCAACTGAGTAGTGTAAACCCAGAACAGCAGGTAAGCAGAAACGGAGGCCAACAATGTCCTAGAAATTATTTTTCCTATTCAAATCTGGCATTGCAAAATATGTGTTTTGCTGCAGGTAATGAGAAAAAGAGAGGTGTCAGGGATGATGAGTAAAGTGGGATGACGCCTGAGACGCTAGCATGTCAGGTAGTGGGTCATGGAGGCGGCTGTGACTCCCATGTGTGGGATCATGGGAGAGTTGTGATTTATATTAGACCAGAATACTGAAATATTTTGAAGTTTTGGTCTTTTTTTGTCCTAGCACTGCACTGTCCATTTTGTAAATGGTTCAGTACTCGCAATAAAATGAGGAAAGTCGTGTGACGGGAAACTACGAGAAATATTAAGACAATATGTTAAGAAACAGATTAAAACAAACAAGACCTCCTCCCCACAGATTTCTCCCAAGCTCCAATCACTTTCTTATCAATGTACAAATTAACCAAAACTCTAAATATCCCAGTATCCCTTCAAGGTGAATAGGGTGAGTTATTTTTTTTGTAGTGAGGCAAAGTGGAGGACGGGGCATTCATTAAACCACCTGCATGGTTTCTGGAGCGGACCCAGGGCTGGATCCCCAGGGGGCACTCTTACAGCCCATGGTGGTCACCCACGAGTTGGAGCGGTCTAAGCCCTGGGGGTGCCAAGGTCAAAGGACACAGGGCAGGCAGGAGGTCGAGGGAATAAGCGAGCAGCACGGGGGAGGGAGGAGGAGGGAAGGCATAATGACACGTTACAAAGGTTCTGAGGTCAGTACTGCTGGAAGATGCAAAGGGCCCAAAAAAAAAGGTTAGCTGTCAGTCCAAATCATCAGCACAGAGGAGCAAAGCACATTTAGGTTCTCTCTCTCCCTTACTCTCTCTGTGTTAGAAGTAACTCCCCCTCCCTCAGAGACAAGAGAAGAAAGGTTTAGTTAAGTATTAGCAGCAAAGGGCACATTCATCAAACAGGGGGCTGCATCCATCACATCGCGGTTAAAAGTACAGCGAGACCACATTACATCATTCAGTCACTGCTAAGGTTACATTAAATCAAAAATGGTAGAAATCACAAATTATAGCAGAGGAAATGCATCACAACAGATCAAGAACATCAAATAAAAAGGAAACTGAACACGTACACTGTTATTAATGTCTTTAAAAAGGTCTATGACTTTTTAAACAATATGCCGCTGCATCTTCTCAGAGCATCTGTTCTACCGATGAGACCGTAAACCAAATGTCTTGTGTGCCTTTCACAACCTGCACACACTGAGCATTGTGTGTACACGCGTGTATGTGTGTGTCAGGTTGCTGTTACAGCGGTTAGAGAGATAAGATGTCCAGGGCTTATGTTTACGCATTGGCTATACAGTTCACAAGTTGATAAAATGGGCCCCTAGGTCAGTGCGCACATGGAAGGCCTCTGCCTTGATGGGAACTATAGATCCAGTTTAATCATCTTACAAGGGTCGGTCAAAAATCCGTCACAAATCAATGAGAGCTGCTAGATTGTTAAAATATTTAACCCTGATATCTGAACTCTACGTGTTGTGCAAAAAGTCAGAGTGCAAAAAGGACAAGTGTCCAAAATACATAAATATCTATAACTGCTGTTCCTGTCCACGTTCAGACATCATGTAAAATGTGGAGTGCCTCTTTTATCCTCTAACAGAAAATTGACTGGCCTGAGATAAAAGAAGCTGCAGGCTCAAGTATAACCAGACACCGAGTGATGACCTTACCTTGCTGCCAATGATGGAGCGGACCTCGTCGTCAGGAGAGGTGGGCGTCCCGGAAATGTCAGGGTTGCTGTTGCTAAGGCTGCGGGAGCGGTTGAGGTTGAGGCTGGCGGGTCGAACAGCCGAGCGGGCCATGGTGGCGTAGTGAACCGAACCTCCCAACCCTCCCGGGCCTGGGACAACACACAGTGAAAGGAAAAAAGGGACAAGTGGGATGAGATCGACATTACTACTACCATGCAATCAAAAATGCTCATACTATCATATATATTCAAAGCCCACCCTTAAAGGGGGATTCCAGTATTTTTCAACCTGGGTCCTGTGAAATGTGGGTGTGTAAATGATTGATACTTAAAAAAAACTTTTGGAATTGGTCCAGTAGATCATCTCCACATGCAGCCTTGACACTGCTGCAGCGGCTTCAATGAAATCTTATGGGGCAACTGTGACAGTCCATGAATCGTCCACTAAAAGTGATTTTCCCCCCCAAAAAAGCTGAAATTGTTATTCTGTTTGCTAAGAGTCTGGCAACATAACGTGAGTTTCAAATGCTTTGTAACTTTGCAGCAGCTAGTTGTTCCTCCTCTGCTTGTCACCTCGCTTTTCAATTTGTAGGAGCTCTGCGTTCGTAAACTTCATCTCTAACGAATAGGGACGGCCATCGAAGTCAAATACCTCATCGACATTAATGCGCATCACAAAAAGATTCAGCCATTATAGTTTCTCTCAGTAAAATCCAAACTCTTCTCTGCAACTTTCTCTCAATCACACTTTCGTTTCCACCGCCGTCTTCCTGCAACGACCCAAGTTGCCCAACTCGAAGCAAAGACCCAGAGTAACCAATAAAAGGCATTTATTGGTGAAACGATCTAATGGACAGATTCCAAAAGTTCTTATAAGTCTCCTTCCTTTACACACCCACATATATAAACATAGGGCCCAGGATGAGAAATACTGGAATTCCCCTTTAACAAGCTGCTATAGCACCCAACCCTTCACTCTGCATTCGGTGAAGCCACAAGTTTAGTTTCTCAATAACATAATTATTTATGAATATGTTATTGAAAAAAAGCATATTTAAGTATAATCTAGTTATATGGAGTTGTGTGAAACAATGAATGTCTTGCCACTGGATAGTTTGAGCTAACACAGGGTGTGCAGGAAATTGTGTCCGTCAAACGCATGAACATAACTTCAATTATAAAGGAAGAAGGAATGAACATAGATGAAAAATGTACAGCAGTGGACCATATCTACCTGTTGAGGATGAGTTGGTGTCTGTGTTGGGTGGAAGACAAAATGGATGTGGGAGGGAAATAAAGGAAAAGATAAAAAAAGAAATAGGAAAAGAAAAATTATGGCAGGTAGGTTTGATCACGGACACCCGGTGAGGGTGAGCTGGTGATTGGATGAGGTCAACTTAGTGGGGGAAACAGAAGAACAGATGTAAATCATAGAAAATCGTGAGGAGGTCAATTATATTGATTACCTGGCGATGGCGCGTTGGGGTCGGTGCTCGGCAAGCGGAAGACATAGTGGATGTAAGAGGACAGCAGGCTGTTGCGGCCATGCATGTCCTGGCTGCTGTCCAGGTACTTATGAAGCCGGTTCACTATGGATGCCATGACCTCGAAGGATGCCTGGCCCAGATTCACTAAGCACACACGCCCACACACATACACACAAGGGTTCAGACAGACGCAAATTGACATACAAAAATGCAGACATGGACAAAGAGCAGAGTTGTTACACATGAAGTTAACATGCGAGTTGCACAGGATGACCCACATACATAAATAGCATTAAAAAAAAGTGTTTTCTTAGCATAAATATGAGACCATTTCTATGTCTAAGCACTTGTGAACATTTCTGGAATACTAATGATCATCTTTATGTCATTTAGCTTTTTGTACCAGGAAAAGTGTTTTTCAAGAGTGACCATGTCTTTTGCATGTATTTATTTATACTTTTTGCATTATAATATTGTTTTAAACAAAGGACAAATTCAATATAGGAATTCTGTGCTAATGTTAATGTGTAATCCATGGCTTAGTGTAGCATAAGGGAAATTTCAATGTAAACCAACACCTCCAAGCTCAAGACTTTTTACTCTATGTCATACAGTAGCTTACCTATCTGTCCAGCGATGACCGGCGGCCGCACTACAAGCAAAACCAACTTGTCGAGTAGGAGGTGAAGGAATCGAACCACCGGCTCCAGCTGGGAAGAGTTTAGAGCCGCAATGCTGGACTTGAGCTCGGCCTCCAGGTTGTTCTCCATGATGCGCATGTCTCCTATTCTGACTGGGAACATGTGCTCATCCAGGGCGTGAACCAAGGCAAAGAACTTATCCAGGTACTGGTCCTAGAGTGGGAGAGAAAAAACGAGAGGCATTGGAGAACAAATGAGAACAGAGAGTGGAAAATCTGTTGGTAAAATAAATGCAATGCAGAAGTGGGATATAGAAAAAGAGGGATGGTGAAAGATCACAAGAGAGGAAAAGGGGGGAAGCTTAGAGCTTATAGGGAAACACATGTTTAAGTTAGAGAAAGATGAATAAAAAGGGAAGGAAGGCAGTCAACAAACAAAAGTAGGCTTGGATCTACTCGTCTGTAACTCTGAGCCGGCAAGTTGCCTCAGCGAGTGGAAACCGCAAAGCGAACATTACTACAAGAGCACAGGAACCTAGCGTGTGTAATCTACGCCAGGGGCAGTGATTTATGAGCACATTAGTCCCAGTTAGGCTCCTGTGGACCAAAGTCCTGCCCTCCACACCACAGCCGACACAGAGATGGAGTAGACCTCAGTAGGAACCTGGTGAGGTGAGCCGCACCCAGTAATGAACTGGTGCTGGGAAGGGAATTCCTGTCTACATGTGGAAGCACTGTGTGGTTGTTTCTCTTAACTTTAACAGGAATATAAAATGGTTATGTTTGTGCTGTGTAATGTAAGGAAATTGATAATATATTACTATGAAGCTTTTCTTCTTTATTCCTAACAACAGCTTATTTTGGGGATCTAATGTTTCTTATTTTCCAGCAGCTATTCCCCCAGGCTCAAATATATACAGATGGTATCAAGAAGGAAGAAGGGGGGGGGGAGCAAGAGGGATGAGAGGTGATGACAAGATCCACATAATCACTGAATACAGCCCAGTTACCTGTGTGTGTAAGCCTGAAACAGACACCACTTCCACATTGAATACTCCTCGATGGTTATCCACCCACTTCATCCCCGGGAGAGGAACCTAGAGAACAATAACACTGAGTTAAAACTGTGGAGCACTGGCAAGATTTATAGTTTTCATCGAGCATTGCTGGACATTGAATCTACTGATAATCATACAGTTTGAAGGCTGCTCTAGTTTTCCCATCTCACCCCAAAATACACAGTTAATGAGTTTAAATGATGTTGGGTCATAACTGCCCTTTTATTGATATTAAATTTGTGATTGAATTATTAATTTCATGCATTTGAAAAAATATGTGCATTTAAAAAATGTGTCTTACATCTGGGGAGAGAACAGAGTAGGATTGTGGTGGTTTTTCCAGAGACACAGGAAGACAGAAGTGTCCCGTCCGCAGACGCCCGCTCTGCAACATGGGGATCCACTAGAGGACAGGAAGAAACAAAAATAAGAAAAATCAATTATAGACAACAAAACATTTTTTTATAGAATATACTAAATTCATCATGGTGTTTTTAAGGCTTTAGATAGAAATTCAGATGTTGTTGAATAATCTAAATTGTACGAGTGACAGTAGCTGCACCAGTGACTGTTACCCACCGTGTATCCCACAGGGGTCTCCAGAGGTGTGTTCTGCTTCTGCTGGCAGCTGACGTGGTAAAAGGTGAAGAGAATGTGGTGGTGGTCCGACAGGGAGGCTGGCAACTTGATCTTGATCTCATCGTGGAAGTCAGGTGATCTGGTGACGGCAAACAGTGACAAATATTCAAGACCATGTTGAAAAACGTGTGACAAGCAGCTTGCTATTCATTAAATTGATAGATTGGGAGAGACAACCACACTAAATAGATTCATTAAGCCATGTGGACAGGTTACGTCAATGACTTGGGAATATTTGTCTCAAGAAAGAGCAAGGGTACATTGAGGAAGTCAATTCATCTGATTTCTATATATATATATATATATCTACATGAGGACACTCTGTCTGCGAGTCAGTGCCAAAAGACAAACCCACGACAACAACAGCAGGCCCATTAACAAACCCACCAGGATGTAAGTGACCAAAACTGTTTGAAAAAGGTCAGAGAAAGGTTCTTATTTCTCATGGGAACAAACATTTCAGAAGGGAAAAGTCCTCAAAAACAAACAACTTAACCAGCGTATAAAAGATAATGGTTTATTAGGGCCCAGGGAATTAAAGCTAAAAGCACAAAGGGTGGAAGCTTTCCAGATTTACAAAACAAATCCGTTGAAAGAGACCCGTGTCATTCACTTTTCTCTCACTTAGCTTTAAGGTCCTGATAAAAGAAATATTGTGCCATTTCTGAGCAAAATATAGACTGTAATTGACCGTTAACTGACAGAGGTCCTCATGCATGATCCACCTAGTCACGGTGGCACATTATTCACAGGTTGATTAACTTTGGCCTTGAATGTTTGACCCTTGGGTGTCAAATGACAAACCACTGGGTGTCGTAAAAAACACCTAATAGTGGTGATAAAATATAAGAGACCCCTCAACTCTTATGTACAGACGAAGGAAACTCAAGGACACCATATGACCATAACCAGAAGGTTGACTCAACTCTTTCTTTAATGAAAGCCATCAAAATGTAGGGCAGTGGAGGTATAAGAGAAGACGGCACAATAAAGGTGAATTAAAAGGGAACATCTGTGAGTTTAATTACTGATTATCCATACGAGACAAAGCATTTCGGCTTTTCAAAATCTACAGGTAACACAGCACTGCCAAGGTAAGCCATTAAATAAATCATATTGTGATAACGACATAATGGTAGACATTAAAAAGAGTAAGAAGAGAGAAAAAAAAAACGTATGTTTCTGATATGGAGATTTTGGGATCTTTGGATTAATCTAATTTCACCTACTTTTCCAGACCGGTCACTCAACAAGTTTTAAACAAGTTAAATTGAAGACTTTTAAGACCCTTTTAAGACCATAATGAATTAAATTTAAGACCTATGTCAAGTAAGACAGATGTGATGGAATACCGCAATCCCAGAATTAGACTTCCACATAATTAAAGATAAGGTGAAGTAGCCAAGGAGAGAATAACCCTCAAAACGCCTCATTATCTTACAAGCTCCAGACCGAGGCTGTGGGTATCCAAAGTGTTTCCAACAGACAAGTCTAGTGAGATCACTTCTGACTGGGATGTTTGTAGACAGTTACAAGTTCTACGTTAGTCTTGTTTGATTGTTATATTTCAGAATGCTAATATATGTATCGTACAGAAACAACTGCAACACACGAACACCTTACAAACTATGCAGGCCGCCCAAAAATGAACGTTAACATAATTAAGACCAGCCTCAATGTATTTAAGACCTTTATTTAAGACATATTTAACACTTATTTAGCAGACTTGCTTCTTATTTATCCTTTCATCTCTGCAGTCCCCAGGCCACCATGCCTGCTGAAACTCTGTAATAAAACCACCATGTGCCAAAAGACCAATGACCTACCTGTTATGGTACACCACAGCAGTGTAGGCCTCTTTCGCGAAATCTGCACAACTGGACTTCCCAAATATCACCTGGGAGGATAATACAAACCATACTGACGTTCAGGGACACTTGAGCTCCAGTGAATGATTGAATTATGACTGTTTCTGAAGATGTGTATTTGTTAACATTCACACAGCTGTAGAATAACGTGAAAATGTAAAACAAACATGAAAATGGTAAAAGTCTTCTGCTGCCAACACAGTAACACATTCAGCTAAGTCACAGCTCTTATGGTATAGCTGATAAAACTGTTTAATGATGATGTACCGGCATTGCATTGTTAGGATCCTCTCCATTCATGAATTGCACTTTCACTGTGATGTTGCGGGCGGAGCCTTGGCGGTTGGCGAAGTTAAGACTTTGAGGGTTCACATAAAGCAGATTCCTGAAAAACACAAAGATATGCACAGTCACAAAGACAGCAAATCAAATCAGTGTAAAATATACATGTTTATAACTCTAGACTTAGTAATTGATTCTATCATTTAAAGATGGCGTAATACGCATTGATTTTTGGGGAAACCAATGCAAATCTCAACTTAAAAAACAGAAACTTTGCATTTTCCAAAGAGTACACAACTTACAAAATGATAAACATCATACACCTTACATGAAGGATTAATTCACATTTTGCAATTACACCCAATACAATGGTAAGAGGGTAACAATTAAGTTTGAAATAAATTGGTGAAAAAGGTGAATTAAAAGCACAATTAAAAAACAACTTAAACCATGACCTCTCATTCTGATACCTAAACCAAACATCCTTGAATGAGCTTGATCATGTTACCTTACACAGTTGCATCAGATGACATGAACTGATACATTTAAAGGGCAAGGTAAACCACAATGTGAATACAGGACACATGGCCTGTTACCAACCATAAAAGATGCAACATAAAAATCATAAACCAGTTTAAAGAACAGGCGAGAGGAGAGGACAAGGGCTGAATGTCATTTTGCCTGATAAACTGATAATTTGGGAGGTATAAAGAGAAATAACTCCCTCAATACACTCGTAAGTCAGTAACATGAAGGAAAACGTTTTAGTCATTACCATATCAAGCTTTTATTTTGGAAAATTAACGAATTACACTGCCTCACAGCGAACTCTCGCCATCCAACTTGAGGGTTAAAAATATGAACTTGTTGTATTTAACGGTCTTTACCGTTGCAGTTGTTGTTGCCAGCAGATGTAATGTTAAAAAAAAAAAATATTACTTCACTGCTGGGAAGGAGGAGGCAGCCCCAGAATTGGAAGTGCAACCCAACCTGGGATCAGCTGACAAACCACAATGACGTAGTGGAGTCAGCGGGGTTGGCCCCACAGAGACCACAGCTGGAACCACAACTGGAACCACAACTGAGTAGGAAGCGTGGGAATCGCTCTTGTCTGATGAGTGGAATTTCTCTTTCTGTTACCCATCACTTAGTTTGTCCCAACAACTTTAATGGCTGCTATAAAAAGTGGTTTCAGTGTGAAAAGGAGCTGTATAAGCATTGATTGAAGTATCACCGATTGGACAAACTGTGCATTACAGACTGCAGCTTTCCCAAAATAGTTTCCCATCAACAGGCCTGATGACAAAGTTATTCTCGAGTATTTAAGAGCATGCAGAGAAGGAATGATGACTAAGAAGCAAGTGTGGAATATTAAGAGAAGATAGTCCTTTATTAGCCTCAATATGTGGGAGTATTTTAGGGGGAATTTACCGACAGGCCTCCATGATAAAGGACAAATTGAAAAAGGTTTGAAAGATCTGAAGAGAGGATTTATTCAAACTTGGGTATTCCTACTAAAAAAGTAGTAAAATTGTAGTCATCTTAAAAGAAAAAGAAAATATCAATCTTAATCTTAATAAAATCATGGAATAAAGCCAAAAATGTATGGATCAATTTAAGTTTATGAATTTAAAATAAAATGGATGCAGTAAGAATTGATAATAATCTAGGTTGAACAAATCTGAGATTACCCATGAATGCAATTTAATTTAATCCTTCTTGGTGCTTCCCAGGGATTATATTAGAAAACATCATTCTTAAATTAACAAACCGCAGTGGATAGCACATTAATTACTGCTTGTAAGGGTTATTAATCCATTTTCATATAAATTGCTTCTTTGAATTTGGATACAAACATGTGCAGAATATGACCGCTCCACAGAGACCTGAGAAGGCCAGGTCAGGTTCAAACCTTTAACACCCTCACCTCCGATCCTTAGCACTTGACGCTGTGCTGGAATGAAAGATACTGAATATCATTACCAGCTTTATGCTGATCCAGCATTCCTGCACATTTACTCAGTCCACGGCCAATTCTTTTTTTTTCATAGGACCTTTTCTTTCTGCTCTGTTCATATGAAAACCATAGCCCTCCTTTAATTACTGAGAACTGAGGTAATCCATCCTTATAACCACAAATGACTAAAAAGAGCTCATTAAGATGACCGTGGTATTTCAGGGTGCACTGTACCAGCCAAATGTTTCCATTTCAAACCAAAGCTCCAGGCAATGGGGCAATTATCCCAGTATTTTCTGCTATTTGTCATAATGTTAATGTAATAATTTAGTAATACTTTCATTTGCAGTACAAAGTGCCTGATTAGTGCTTTACTTTAACAACAATAATAAATAGAAAAACTCCATAAAAGATGCTAACAGGACATTTTCAATGTACACATTCCTGTATGAACCAAAACCCATTGGAAGAGTGCAGTCTGTGTGGTCAAACTTTTTTACACCACATATGGACACATTTATTTGAGTTGGAAACCAAGCAGTAAGCAATGCCAACAGTATAAATATTTATATTCCTATTAAATTTTACATCAAGTCATTTCAGTAATTAGTCCCCCCCCCCCACCACCCCACTCTCTGGCTAATGGTGAACACGTTTCACCAACACTGCAAGTTTGCTTGAAATCACTTACTAAGAATTTCCCACAAAAATAGGACACGAATGATCGTTTAAAAGCTGCGAGCACATCATGACGAACACCTGTACACACTCGTATTCATGCACTCATTCAAGCAGCCAATCACGTGGCAGCAGTGCAAGGCATAAAACTGTGCAGATACAGGTCAGGAGCTTCAGTTATCGTTCACATCCAGGATCAGAATGGGGAGAAACGTGATGCCAGTGACCTCAACCATTTGGATTCTCACATACAGCCCCGTTGGAGGCGCAGGTCTGAACGCCGTTACAATGACAGATGTCAGTTTAGCTAGTTTGCAGGTAATCAATCTGGTTTGAGCTCCTTCACAAACTTTAGACAAACTTTAGGATTTGGTCTAATCGGAGATTTGCAACATGAATGTGCTGCAAACAATGTTCATGGAACTGTGTCAACATGGACCAGAATCTCAAAGGAACATCTTAAAGAATTGAAGCCATGAAGAACTGAGGTTGAAGGGGAAGCCCTCACCAGTATGAGTACGAGCTTGGTGGGTGTGTACTCCCCATATCTGGTGACTGGTGGCATTACAAATATTACACACGGTATGGCAAACCTGAAAAAACCCAGATAAGGCTGAGCAATAAAAATCAAGATGATGAGTACACACTGCCCAACCTCTACCACATCATTCATGTCCAGAAGCTCAACCCTGGCACAGATGTCAGGCCCACTCCCCTCCCCACGCAAAGAGGGAAGGAGGAGTGAGCGAAGGAGAGCTCGGTGCTCGGCTGATTCAGCAGGATGCTAAATCAAACCCCAGAGCATTAATTACACACAGCCTTATCAATCAGAGCAAAGTGTGTGCAAGGTTATAAGGTTTGAGATTGATCAGGCTGACGATCCATCAAAAACCAGTGATGGCCATTGTTGGCATTCTGCTGATCAGCTAAAGCTCCGCACTATAGATGGAGAACAGTGTAGGGCAGGGTGTGGTATGGAGAGGGGATTGGGGTTAAATGGACAGTAGAGAAGGGAGGGGTGTAAATGTCATTTGCTCACTGCTGTGATTTGTTTGTTCAGGAGAGGGAGGGCTTCGGGGGGAGATTTAGGAGGAGGTGGGGTAAACAGCTAAAACATAGTAGGGTTTAATGATCAGCTAATCCCCCCCTCCTCTACAGACGGGGTAGTATATAAAACAGAGCAGCCTGCTGCTCTCACATCATTTTAACAGCAAGGACGTCTATGTTATAAGCAGAGGGAGAGAAACGAGCTCAAAGAAGAGGAACACAACAGCAGTGCAACAGTGTTTCAGAAGATTACTGTCATTCCACCATCAAGGACTGGACAGCGAAATCATGATGAAGCTGTTCTGTCTGTTGCTGCTGCTTGCTGATTTCACCACTGCCTCAGGTAGAGAAGAGCGAACTACCTTGCAACCCACGCATCATCCCCACGCCTCAACCACAGGACCAAGCCCAACTGAGGCCAAGTCACGCTTTGCCATGCTGGACGATGTCCGGCTACTTGCAAACGGCCTCCTGCAGCTGGGCCAGAGTTTGCGGGAGTTCGTCCACAAGACCAAGGCCCAGATCAACGACATTTTTCAAAAGCTGAACATTTTTGACCGCTCTTTCTACCAGCTCTCCGTTGTCACGTCAGAGATCAAGGAGGAGGAGGAGGAGCTGAAGAAGACCACCAACTATTTGAAGGCCAACAATGAGGAGATCAAGAACCTGTCGCTGGAGATCAACTCTAAGATCAACGGCATCATTGACGAGCGCACGAAGCTGCAGAGTAAGGTGGGCAGTCTTGAGGAGAGGCTGAAGGGGCTGTCACAGAGCATGGTCCCTGCTGAACAGCTCAGTGAAATCACAACACTCAGGGTAAGCAGCTCAGTGCTGACTCAATCACACCAAGTTATTTGCATGTTTTAGTGGATGAAAGTGAGGATTGAGCAAATCAAAAACCTGCACAAACTTTCCTCGAAGTTTCCAACTTCACTTGGATGTTATCAAAATACAGTACATGGGTTATCAAATTGTGCAGATTTATTATTGAACAACAAAAGCAAGTAAACTCATGACTTTTGTGTTCTGTTGTTTAGTGTTACAGGCTCTTTGTTACCATCCTGCTACTGATAATATTACAAATTATACTCATCTACTAACAAGTGATATTCAAACTGTAATTATCTGTTTGTTGAATTCATGTCACTCATTTTAAAAATCCAACATATGTATAGGGAGAGAGGATGAACTATATTCTCCTTGTGGCATTTTCAGGATGTGATTGACGCACAAGAGAGAACGATCACCAATCTGCTGAAAGCTGTGAAAGAGCAGCACGATCAACTTGACCACCAGAAAGTCAAGATTAAAAACCTGGAGGAAAAGGTAGGCAACCAGTTCGGAAGTTTAGACTACATTCAGCCTTTAAAGGCCAAACGTCTGCTATCTGTGAGAATTCGGTTTTAGGAATATTGGGAATGATTGTGGGCTTTTTTCAAGGGCTGACAACATAATTTAACACAGCGCATTCATTTGCATTTCCTTGCAGCTAAGCTATGACAGTTTTCAAGATACAGTCGATAAGCCAGTGGATTCAGACCCTGCAGCTCAGAACATGTTTGAATATCTGACAGTAAACTCAACTGGCCTGGACACAAACGGTAATATTATTTAATTATTTTTGCATAAGTCGCTGTTAGAAAATGTGAAATATCTTCAAAATAAAAAAATGTGGATGTATTTATTTTGGTATTGTGCTGCAGACCTCCCCGTGGACTGCAGTGAGCTGTACAACAAAGGAGAGGCCAACAGTGGAGTCTATGTTATCAAGCCAAACCGATCAGAGCCATTCAACGTGTATTGCGAAATGGGTTCAGGTGAGTGAGACAACAGCAATTTGAAGTTTCAGCGAAAAAGCATCAAAATACGGATTTTGTGTTCAAAGGCATTGACATACTTAAAGATGAAGTCACTAGCGTCCATCTCTGGGCAAGGAACAAAAGACAAAAGGTTATCAAGCTAGACAGCCACAGGAACAGGTTATCAAGAAGGGCACACACAGGGGTGAATAACCTATTTACACTTTCTGTGATAAGGAAGCTCCCTGATCCTTGTGTAAACAGGTGCGTGACTTGTGCCTCGAATTGAAATATCCTTCTCATCCACTCTGCAGATGGTGGCTCAACTGTCATCCAGCACAGGATCGATGGTTCAGTGGATTTTGACCAGACATGGGAGAAATATGAGGAAGGTTTTGGAGACCTGGAAAGTGGGTAGCTTTTTTAAACTTGTGTTACATTCCAGATAGGCCCTCAAAGGGAGTATTAACAAAATATACACGGTTGTGCCATGGGTGCTTATACTCTGCTGCAGAACTTAAGTAGATAAAAATAATTACACTTTTATTTAAATAAAAAAACAACCAAAGATAGCACTTGTAGGCCTAGTCATAGGAAACAGTAATTGTTTCCCCATCAGCCCTAAACTGACAGACTGACTTCTATTGTCTGGTTAACACAGAAAGATTTGGCAACTTTCCCTGCAGTACTAACCGGCTCAGACAGATGCTCATACATGCAGTCGTGCTGCATTCCAGAAGAATGGCTCCTGCAGCCATGAATTTAAGTTGCTCTGCTACTTAACTACCTGTCAAATATTTATACCTTACAGCTAACTGCAGCATGCAACCATAGGCCAAGGGCAACAAGTGTAAAGCATGTATTCCTTCTGGATTAAAGATGCATGACTCAAGTCACTTCTGGAGATTAATTTGAAATTGATAAATTAATGAGTAAAACTTTTTAAGATTGCCTGCTGCTGAAATGTTTATACAAGGTTAAAACTATATGTGTGTGTTTAACACAGGGGACTTCTGGCTGGGCTTGAAGAAGATCCACAGTCTTGCCCAGCAGGGAGCTTACATCCTACGTATTGATTTGGAGGATTGGAAGGAGGACAAGCACTGGGCTGAGTACCGTTTCTCATTGGATGGT
This sequence comes from Hippoglossus stenolepis, assembly GCF_022539355.2. Taxonomy (NCBI): domain Eukaryota; kingdom Metazoa; phylum Chordata; class Actinopteri; order Pleuronectiformes; family Pleuronectidae; genus Hippoglossus; species Hippoglossus stenolepis. The sequence continues at coordinate 6,557,684 of NC_061496.1, forward strand.
CCCTCAAAGGACTACACCCTTCACGTCAGCCATTTCTCTGGTAACCTGCCCAACGCCATAGCCAACATAACCGGCACGAGATTCTCCACTAAAGACAGAAATAACATGAGCCAGCGAAACAACTTCTGCACTCGCAATTACTCAGGTAAAGAGATTCTCAAGCTGATTCTGCTGAGCCTCCGACTGAATTCTCAGCACAGCAATAATCCAAATCATAAAATGAATTGCCGACACGATCAATGTGTTAATACAAAGTTATGTTTAACTTGTGCCTCTTGTCTTGACCCTTTGGCAGGTGGTTGGTGGTTCAATGGCTGCGGAGAGACCAACCTTAATGGAAGGTATTTGTGGCTGAGGGCAAAGGGACGCTCTGTGAGGAGGAAGGGGATTCACTGGAAGCCAGGCACCGGGCCCTCATATTCCCTCCGGATGACCAAGATCAGTGTGCGACCAGCCCCGACTCCTAACACCTACAACTGAACCCCACAACTCACACCTTCTGCTCTCTACAACACTGCTGGCATCTTTCACAAACGTTAGTAATATGTAACGCTCAACCGATAAGTTTCACAGAAAGGGAAAGCAAAGTAAATCAGGCATCATAACAAAAATCTTAATTTATATGCAACATTAAGCAGATTGCCTCCTGATACCATTCTGACACAGACTGGTGCAGAGTCTGACTGAACGGGCCAACAAATGGCAGAAAATGCTGAACTGTCGCACTGTTGCAACAAATGCCACATAGGTCGTTAACCTATTGGGTCGGATCCAGCAAGGACAGTAGAATCGTCATTGTGCAACATCTGCAATCACTGGCAAAATGGACATATTGATCCATAATCAGCAGCCCGATTTAGTGCCGGTTGCAAAATGTCACAGTACAGCATTTGGAAAAAAATCCATGGGGACGCATTAGAATCTAGTTCTAAAACTGAGATGACCTGGCCATCTTTTTGTTTTGTGAAATACTCAAAAGTAAATTTTATCTTTGTGATGTGAAACTGTTTTTCTACATAATGCATGCAAGTTATATACTGAATGGCAGGTTTCTAGGACAACACAGCAACAGAATGGTCCATACTAATGAATGAGGGCCTTGCTTCACCAAATACAAAAATTGGACATACAAACCTTGGGCAGCATATTACAAAACTTTTCCTTTTGTTTGTTCTATGTTTTTTTTTTACTGTGTAAAGTATTTAAACCATGTTCATGCTATTATAAGATATATGCTGGTACTCATTTCCATGTATTTCCTATGTTATTGAGTCATATTGACTCTTGTCCATTATTTCAACTGTACTGTAAATGTACCTCATCCTAACACGTAACCCTGACAAGTAGCTTTGTGCTAACGAGTCATGTTGACAAAATAAAAAATCAATGTGGCCAAACACCTTTCCAACATGACTGCATTGGTTGTCTGAGCCAAATAATAGTTCCTTGTGAATATATTTCTTCTCAATCAAATTATATGGACTTATATACGAACTGCATGCTTACATATTAATACAATCTGGATAAATATTATTATATTAAAGTATACTCATTATTTACAGTTTTTAAAAACAGGATATTCAGATTAATGTCCTCTTGGAGACTATTACTTTAAATCTGGAGTGTCTGACTTCTACATATCAACCAAAGTCCTTTCTATTCAACCCCTTGTCGAATTAGTTCACTTCAGTTAATCAGTGCCAGATAAATCTCTTTGTGTTTCACAGCAGGGATTTAATCTGGTGTCTGTAGTGACATTCCCACGCTGGCCCTGGTGCTTACGTCAACCCAGTGATTGCCTAACCAGAGCTGATTTGATGGAATCAGAGTAGGCCACATCAATTAGAAGTATGAAACCTAGAAAGTGTCCAAAGATTGGGATGCTCCATATAGAAAAGGAAGTTGGCATTGAGCAAAGGGTACAAAACAAGGGATTGGGCAGAGGATGGGTTTCCATCTTTATGCCGGCAGTGGATATAGTAACAGCGACAAGTCGATGTCTGTGTCAAAAAAGATCCGGCATGGCATCATGCCTCATTTCTTAACACCGGCATGCGAAGCACACATGGGGTAGTAACAATATCCCGGCTGATTCGATTCACTACAAACAAGAAAAGGCGGCTTAACAAGGGATTTTCAAAATGGCAATATAATGGTATCTCTGAATAAAACGAGCTTGTCTAAAAGAGAGAGCGATTGTCTGTGAGGATGCACCACACATGCACACACTGTACAGTGTTTGTTTAATTACTGTCATGTAAGAAGGGAAAGACAAAGGTTCTGCAGTAAAGGTTTAAAAAAAACAACAACATTGTAATCTTTCAATAATATCAAACCATAATGCTTCTGAAAGTATTAAAAAAGACTGTGAATAGAGAAAAAATGCACTGCTATCCTTTCACCCAGTCCACTTAGCTCTCTGCGGTGGATCAGTTAGGTCTGGTATTTGTTAATCTACAATGGGAAGGCCCCTGTTATCTTCAAACAAACAAGACCTGCAACTGCAATACCACATCTGGTAATATGAACATCTCTCCAAGTGACCTTGGCAAATATAGCACTTGTTCAGAATATTTACACACTGGCAGCCACAGTGACGCCAAAGGAGCCACAGTGACGGTCATCACAGTGCAAACCTTGAGTTTGCAGATTTCTAGGAGTTAAAGGTGTGTTTAGGCTTTAAATGAGGCTCTTGTCTTGTGGGTGTTTACACACATACAGTGCCCTACATTTTAATTATGTAATGGACAACACAAAATATGATCATTTGGTGGGGAATATGTCAATATTACAATAAAAGTTATTTACAACAGACATTCTTGAGCCTATAATGTCCACCTGTTTACTGCGAGTATAAACAAGCATATGAACAGATGTTATGAGTAGTATAAATATCAGGCTGACATTGCACCAGACCAGGGCCGGGTGAAGACAAAGCCAGGGGAGTTAGTGTCCAGACAGTCAATCTGGTGGAAGAAAGCTGGGATCAAAAAGTGAGTGAAGCAGATCGATGAACTTTTCCTGCACGCTCACTGAATAGGTGGGGTGGGAAAACTAAAAGGAGATGATTCATCTTAGGAAGACCCAAAGCAAGAAAGTATAATGCAGCCCAAGAATGAGTACACAATCTGATCTTTCAGAATGAAATTCAGGGTAAAGAGCGTATACTTACAAGATCTGTTTATTATTGTTTTAATAAAATTATTTTACTAAAGTTATGATGTTTGTTGATCGATATCATTTAAATGTAATATGCCATATACTCACACAGGAAGCCATAGCATTTAGCCTATATTCACGCTTAACAAATGTAGATGACTCAAAGCCAAACAACAGGGGATTTATTTAAGAAAATGTGATTTTGAAAATTGAAATGTGATATTTGATGGACATTTATGAAGCTATACCTAAATGAAAGGGTTGTGATGAATACATTCAAATGTTTCATTAAAATAAAACCATTTAAAACAGCTTGGATTTTAGCAACCTACTGAAAAGCAATTTAAAGTGAAAGCTTAACAAATGAATATACTCTATTGAATAATTTGATCAACCTGAAAGGTAAGACACTAACTTTCTTTTTCCATACTGCGAATATTTCTTTCCATACCTGTATGTGGTGTTTGGCACGTAGACATCCCTTGCAGGGAACTCCAGGATCTCCCTGGTGGGACGTACCCTACTGTCCGGGTAAGGTTTAACTTGATGGAGGTCAGGGGTCAAGCAATAGTGGGGGTTCTCTGGAGCTGGGGAAATGTCCAACTTCAACTGGGCTGTGGTGACAGTCACAGAAGACCGAAGGAGAAGTAAAGAAAGAAAGAAACAAAGGAAGGATGACAATTCATTCAAAACACAGGTGGTTCAAGTCATCAAATGTGAACTGTGATGGCAATTAAAGTTGAGTATCGTGTTTAAATTAAAGAACACGCCTGTACCTGTGATGGGTCTGAGTCTCCTCAGAACCGAAGAGGGTCTTCTCATATCTGCTAGAAACTTGTACAAGTCTTCATCGCTCAGTCTGTCTCCCTCCTGACACACACATACAGAGAATAAACAATATATATAAAAAAATAGATATTTTAGAGGACACAGCCCTCATATCCCTCAGACTTGTTTGTGTGCATGTGTGTTGTGGCAGGGACCTGTTTGAAGAAGTTGGTGATGGTGAGTGTTGCAGGTCTAAAGCCCGTCAGACTGCATGACTCATCTCCACTGGTGGTCCTCTCCAGGGAGCGTCTTCCCATGATGCTCGAGTTTCTTCGCTCTGACCATGAGCCTTTTCTCTCTGCAGACAAACAGAAATAATTGACAGAACATATTTCTGCCTAGCAACAAAGAGGCAGCCAGCATCAAAGACACATTGTGAGGTCAAAGATCAGACAAACACCAAAGGGTCGAACTCAAAAGGACACACCAAGGATCAATGCGGTTAAATACTTTGTTTTGCTCCGTGTTTGAATTTGCTTTACTAAGTATTTGTCAACGGAAAGTTATTTTTAGATAAAGTAAGGTATTGACATGTCCATGAGCCTCACGCGTGACCACCTATATGACACCGAGACTGTGAGTGGCTGAAAGCACTGCAAAGGAAAACATTGCTCAAGCCTTGTTTGCGTCCACACTGTGACTTCTAATGACCTGATCCTAATATGTTTGCAGCTACAATCCAAAAGGGTTGTGTTGAAAGGGAATGTCAGACCTGAGAGGCTCATCTCCAGCTCCGTGTCTCTCTCCAAACTGCCGGCACTGTTAACAATGTTCATCAGGTGGATGGCGGTCCAAGCGAAGGGCATTCGGTAGCGACCGAGCCGTTGGCAGAACTGCTCCGACTGGCCGCGAAGCTTCTCCAGCTTCTCTTTATTCTAAATGAAGACATAATTTGGTTAGATCTGTGATTCAAAAAACTTCCGAAATGTGTACAAGCTTTATTTAAGTGTTCATATTCATTCAATCACAGAAAGTATTTAATGATGCAATATTTCAGCAACAACATGGGTGAAAGTGAAAGGAACAGGAGGTTTTAAAACTACACATAAGACTGAAATGGTGGATAAAGAAGAATATATTCATTATCTTATAAAATAACATATTGCTATTGTTGAAGTACACCTGACGCAAACCTCAAAATCTAATTCACACTGATGATACCTTGGCAGCGTCTGACTCTTTGAAGACCATGTAGGGCTCGGCACACTCTCCGATATCACCTTGCTGCAGAACTTTTTCCAGCTGGGGGACAGAGCACACACAGTTCACAGCCGTCACACTCACACAGCAATGAAAACATCATACAGGACACAGACTGACTGTCAAATAGTTTTTTCAAACATGTTTAAATGACCTTATCTGCCCTTATATATATAACAATACTTTCCTCCAGACATTACATTTGAAAATGTCAAAGTCGTATTGTATTTGAAGACTATTTACAACATCAGATATTCTTTTTGAGAGGGGAGAGGAACAGTGGTAATAGAAGAATTTTATGTGTCACTTTTATGAGAGAAAAGGATTCAAGGATCTTTGTTGGACTAAAACTTTGTTGAGGAAACTTTCCAAACAAGACTAGCAAGTGTTTTATATCTTAAAAAATGTATTTTTTTTCAGGTGTTGGATGTCAATCTTACATTTGGGTCGATACAATATTGAAATCAATATGTTTTTGTGCAAAAAAAGATTTGATTGAGAAAAATATGTCCTAATAGTCTGACCTTGATGACGAGGAAGACATCCTGGGAGGGATAGGTAATGGAGAATATGGCCGAGCGAGCCAGTGTAGAGATGGCCGCTGTCTGAATGTGTGGACGCAGCAGCCCCTTCGTCTGCTCGGAGTTCAGGTCAAAGAAAAAGTTCTCCGATATCTGAGGGACACATACAAACAGTTCATTATGACATTTTCATGACAGGGATGTTAAACGTAGCAGTATAATCACAACAGGACAGCTTCTGGAATCTGATATGCAATTACAGTGTACGTTCTTGGTGTCTGACAAACATCATAACATTTCAGTGACAAATGACCCACTTGTGAAATAATAGAGCTCCTGTGCAGAGCAAAATATATGAGTGATTCACTTATCAAGGCAAGTGCTACCCTCTAGTGTCTGTCAGCTAAAGGGGAGCAGGAAGAAGAAGGTGAACTTCTTCAGATAGACACATAGTTCCAGTGTGTGATTTAATTGCGTTCCCGCAAGCATAACAGGGCCACAACATAAAATTTTATAGTCCACTCATCAAATTCGTTTTGGCCTCCCAACATTTTTAATGGTTTGCAGAAGTGACCCAACAACTCAGGGCTGAGGGAGGCACTGAGGAAAGCATAACAGCTTACCTTTTTCTTTTCCTTGACATCGTATAAGGCCAAACTAGCAAATATGGGTTCAATTTCGATCTCGAACCTTCAAGGGAAGAGAAAAAGCAGAGGGTCAGCAGAAAGTAGCATTAAATATAAGAGCTAAAAGGCTTTTTTTTTTCTGAAAAAGGCTGTCCACCACTTACTTCAAGGACAAGCACTTGACGAGTAGCCTCTGGCCAAAGTGTTCTTTGGGTACTTCAGGCACACAGTGGCGCTCAATGGGCTCTTCCTACACATTCACATACATTAAAAAAACAAACAGTATAAATTGTAAATTTTTGAATTTTTGTATGTTCATGCTGTGATGTGTCACACTAAGAATTTTATCCATGCACTGGTTTTAAAGCCGAAGATTGAGGTCAGCCCACAAAAGTGCAGTGTAAATTAAATGGTTCCTGCAAATGTGGAGGAATGCATCACCTCATCGAGGGCCGGGTGCAGTGCGAAGAGTTCGCGGTGGCGGTTGGCTTTGCGAAGCTCTTCGTTGTGCCTGTCGATCTCGTCGTTGGGAGCGCGGTCGAGCAGGTGAGGAAGGAGGGCATCGGGGAGGGAGTTCTTCAAGTCGAAGATGCTGCAGGCCCAGCTGCCGCGCGGTGTGTCGTCTATCGACATCGACCGCCGCTTCAAGTCATCCTACAGAACAACCAACACGTAAACATGTCTCAGGCTTCAGAGGCAGAACTGGTGGAGGAGCTAGAGCGGCTTGTGGCCTTCAAGCCATTTTCAACACACACCAGCAGTTTGGTCAAATTGATCTTTTACCTGGTCGTCCTGGTAGCTGCTGCTGTCTGGCATCTCATCAGCCTCAAACACTTGCTTGGGCAGGCCTTTCTGACGCTCCTTCTGCTTGTCCAGAGTGTTGGGGTTGAAACCCGTACCGAGTTTGTGATATCTGAAGGAGCAAACAGCCATTTAAGACACAGTGGACAATTGAACATCTTTAAAGAATATATATATATAATCACAAAATCAAGCCTTACTTTCTGTTGACGATGGCCCAGTCTTCTGTGTAGGATCTGACACAGTCTCTGACGTGAACATCAGTGTCCCTGCAGACACCATCAGTCAAACTAGGTTTATTTTAATACCAAGACACAGACTTTAAATGCATTAGTTTGAGACAATAAAGTTGACAGGGTGATGTCATATCATCTTTCTGGTACATCAGCCATCTGCCATATTCCTGCCATCTCTTCTGAAAAACTAAAACCCAGAGCTACAGTGAGTGAAGGCATCTAGTTTGCAGGTTTTTCATCTCTTAGTGTTTGGTGCAGCTTTTACAATGATTAAAAACAAAAGATGGAATTAGCAGAGCTTCATGGCCACGGGCAATAATGCTTAAAGAAAGTGGCTTGGCAAGGGATAACATTTTTCCATTTAATAAAGGATAATTAGGCCTGAAAACGAAAATGAAATGTGAAACTAAGTCATAAATCAAAATTACAAACAAAACTCCCTACATTTTTCATACTGAAAAATAACTTTGCTTTTAAAATAATAAAATTTAGAACAATTCTGTCGATTTTTTTAATAAAGTGTACTATATATTTGGGCTTGTTAGAAAAGGGAATAAATGCATCTAAAAAGGAATATAATTTATTAACATTTATCAAAAATTACAACATAAAAGAATGTGTAGATTAAATATATTTATGTCCTCACAAACCTTTTTAAGACCTTTATTGTCCCAATAATATAAATTATTTGCTTTATAAACAAACACGCTTTAGAAAAAAAAACACTGAGTATGAACTCTACTTTAACACCACACTTTCTACTAGAGCCCTTTGCAACCATCCAGCACTCTTACCCTTCCTCAGGAACGGCTTGTACCACTGTGCGACACTCCCTGGGTGTGTAGATGACCTCAATGTCATCGGGGGGGAACTCGATCAGATCTCTCAGGGGGCCGGACTCAACGATGGGTGGGTGGGTGATGAGGTACTCCTCAAAATCCACCGGCTCCACCGCCTCTGTGAGGGGAACCTGAGGGAGAAATCAGAGGAACGGGAAAAGTCCATTAGTCCATCCTGAAACTATTTTGGATTGCTTAGAATTTCTATGCGCATCATAACGTTGTGCAGCTTCAGCGTCTAGACTGCCAAAATAAAGAAGAAGAAACTGCCATCTACCATTCCTTCTCCTCCACAGTAAGAGCCTGGTTTATTATTATTATTTATATGCATGTCAACATGTGCTCTGCTTGTCAGTGTGTTCACAGCTCACCAGGCCTTGGATGAATATTGTTTTGTCTTCCTAGTTGTTAACTGTTGTGTCATACTGTTCCTTCTGTGTATTTTAAGAGCTGTTGCTCTTGCCTGTATGTAAGGCAGGCCTTGTTTGTGTCTCTATATATTTCACTGCTTTTATAGTTGTTTGTATTTTCAATGCTTTTATTCTTAATGTCTGCACTTGTATTGCCTCCCCAGGGTCTACAGATGAAAATTAGCCTCTGTGGCCAATTCTGGAATATTTCCAGAAATGTTACAAATGTGCACTGTCCCTGTCAAATAAAGTTATAAAGTAAAGCTGGGTGTTGTGCTTCCATCACTGCCTATCAAAGCCGCGGAGCGATAAAAACCTGTGTCTACTGCAGAGTCATTTGACCCGGGAGTGAATGCCAATTGTATCCATTCCAATTGCAGAGAAAAGCCAGTAGCTGTTTTTTTGACCAGTAGAAAAGAGGCTTGAAGTAGCCTCTCATTCTATGAATCAGGAGTTGTTTACGTTATTTATGTCGAGAGAGCAGTTGTAGCTATTGGATCATCTTTGATTCTAAACAGCTAAATCAATTTGGGGGAAGGACACATCTGTGATTTTGTAAAAATGCTTTAAAAGGCCCTCAAGTAGATGATGCAAGTATTAAGCAGATTAGCAAGTGTGATACTTCAAGCACAGAATAACAGTTTAATGCATCTTTGTCTGCTTCTAAAGTGATGAACCCAGGAGGAATCTTTATTCAGTAGCTTTAGTGTAAGTCTCAGTTTGTTCGTACGTCTTCCTCACTCTCTCACCCTGTTGAGGAATTTGAACACAAATACCTTTCACAAATTAATTAAAAGTCAACTGTAGCCTAATTAGGATGAGGGGGGGGGGAGTATTTGCTGGTCAATTGTCATTCCCCCTTTAACAAACAGTGTCTGAGCTCAAACACTGGAAACCCTAGAAACACAGCAGACACTGGATGTGGTGGCTCGGCTAATTAATGGTTTATCTCTCATGGTTTTTTAAAATAACTGTTGTGCAGATGTTTTAAATAACCACAAACTCGACAGAAAATAACACCCTGGTCTTAGGTTTGTACTTGATTTCACTGCATTTGAAGCAACTGTTGACAAAACAAACCAAGTCATTCATGAATGTGCATTCGATGGTGTATGTATAACCTACATCTAAAATCTTATAGATCTGATAAATGTTTAAATTTAAATTAAAAACTACAGTCCACAGTTTCCCACTTTGTGGGCGGTGGCTGAAAACACAGACATTCTTGTTTTCTGAATAACATGACTTTTAGTTTCTTTATGCCTAAAGACATCATCGGTTCTTGCGTAATGTTTGTTTTCCAAACAGACAGCACGTTTAATTTGAGTTGATGGAAACAAGCGTTACAGACAGAGACACAGACATTTAATTTATGTCTGTTTAAAAGAATTGGTTTCAGCTGCAGCGAAACCAATTCATTCAAGCACTGATCTCTATGATCGGCGACTCACTGTGTTGCTTGTTGTGGTCCCAACATTGAGGTTTTTGAAGAGCTGTGGGGAGCCTCCATACTGGCCGGCTATCTGCTTCCTGACCTCTGCTGCCACAGTCCTGCGAATAGTGGAGACACACAGTCAATTAACACAGTCAATATTAACAGTCTAAGTAATGAACGCTCCACTGAGACGGGATGGCCGGCTTGTTTGTTATTAAGAGTGTAAATCTCGGGGGAATAAACAACACAATGATATCACAATATTTCCACAAATGTGACAGGAAAACCAATGTTTTGGTAATAAAGAGCCGACAGATATTTCTGTCTTTGGTCATGATAAATTCTGGTAGGTAGTCAAGCAGTTCAGATCTAACATGTTAACAGCAAAAGTAAGAAAATGCATCAGTGTCAGTATCAGAAAAATTCTTATTTCAGATATGAGTGGGAGTTTAAAAACACATTATTTGTACGACCCGTTTTGTAATCTGGAGAACTTGAAACTAAATGAAAAGCTTCAAAGTTAATTTCACCCTTTAGTTTAATTCAAGCATTTATCCCATTGCAGATTTATCCTTAAATACTTCGAGCTGTTAAAGACGAGGCTAACTTCCAGCGAGAATTACGCTTCTTGTCCTTTTATGATTTTCTTTGTGTCTCTGCTCATAATGTTCAAGCGTCGCCTCGGACAGAATCATATATTACACCCAGACAGAGGAAAAAAAGAAACTAATAAAAACCCCTGGACCCTGGTGGTCAGCACAAAGCTCTTGGTGCTCAACCGCTGCTGAAGCCACACACGTGCACAGGTCCTTTAAATCACAGTAAGCACCCGGACCACTCAGAGACTTTTTACCTTGAACAAAACAACAAACGCTGCAAGTCGCACAATGTGACACAAACAAATGACAAATTAGACGCAAGGATAAAAGCACAAACGGCTCGATCCAAGGTTCCTATTCGCAATGTTTTTTTTCAGTACACTTTGCTTCATAATCAACGACTCCATCCTGAAAGACAACATCACAACAATAAGTTCTATCTGCAGCAGCGGAGAGGAAGGATTATGTATGATTCAGTCAGTGAGATCATCGCAAACAGTCTCAACCTGGGTCTGGCTTCTCCACTGACGCGATAGTGGCTCATCTGTGCTGCGTCATAAATATGCCGTGAACAAACAGGTGAGATAAGACTGCAAGAACCAAGGTCAAGCAAATCAACCGAGGCAGGAAGTTTGTATGAAAGCTGCGTGCTCCAACCTGCCAGCTCTAGCTAAACATGATGATGTACTGTAGTGCGTAGATCCAGTGGCATCTGCAGGGGCCGTGCTGTCACCGCTGGAGAAAGGCTGATCTGACAAACACCTACCACAGTCCCCCCCGATGCCCCTTAACAGACCTTAACTTAGCACAGGTCAGTGCACAGAGGAATAACTTTAATAAACACACAGCTCTGATGGCGATCACTTCAACATGGTAAGAAGAGCAACAACTCCAACAACTGGTTCTCATAACATATGAAAACTATTCACTATCTGAATCTCTGAGGGCGAAAGCTGTTTGCTATTTCGGTCACTAAATTTGCTGCAGCATGCGACATAAACTAACTTGATTTTGTTATTAAAGGAACATCTGAGCATTTAGAATTAAAGTGTTTATTTGCTGCTGAATTAATATCAGCAATATAAAACTTTGACCACAAAATCTCATGCAAAAGTCAGCAATAAATGAGCCCTTCAAAGAGTAAGGTTTTATTGTTGTCTTACTGAGGCTATTTTAGAAAGTTACTGCCTCATCCTTAGGGTAAAACTTGAGTTTGTGTAAAAAGTGACATTTTATGTTAAGATATGTGTGGTGTCATTGTGCCATCTGTAAGTTTAGAAGTTGACTCCAGTGATCACACATGAATCATCCTGTCTGAATGACCTGCAATGAGGGCATGTCAAGTACAGATAAATCATATTAAATTCCGATAACTGAACTGGTGATTTATGTTAAAGAGACTTGGCTCAACCAGATTAGAAATCCTAGAATGAAAGAGGAAAATTAAGCAAGTAGATGTGAAAGGCCTTGGTAATAAACTATTTTTTCCATAGCAGCAAAAAATTTTAAATCCTAACTATATCTCCTTATCCTCATGATGAACTTTTAACCTGTAGTTAAAGAAACTGGGCTCAAGCAGATTACAAATCCTGAAATGAAAGAGTCAATCAATGTAGTAGATGTGCAAGGTCTTTGTAATAAACTAGTTTTTTTACAAGTGGCAAGAAATCCAAACTTTGACTCCTTATCACCTTAATGAGCCTCTAAACAATGGCTACATGAACTGGGCTAAAACAGATTACCAATCCTAGAATGAAAGAGGGAAATAATTAACTAAGTAGATGTTCATGCCTTAAAAACAATCTAGTTTTCCCATGTAGAAGCAAAAACTTCAAAATCCAAATTACGACTCCTAGGGAACCTTTTAGACACTGAGCTAAACCACATTAACGATCCTACACAAAAGGACGGAAATCAGTGGAGTGAAATGTGCAACGCCTCTGTAATAACAAACTTTTCCCGCGTAGCAGCATAAAACTTCAAAATCCAAACTACGACTCCTGAGATCACCTTGTCCAACTTTCAACCTGTAGCTGAAGGAACTTGAGCTCCACACCACATCAACAATAATCAAGTTTCCCCAAGTGGAACAAGTGGCAGCGGGCGTCTCCCCATCCTCACCAGAAAGACCAGAACATCTCATCTCAACCCATCTTCCTCCAGACAACAAGAAAGTAAACATCATTGTTTTTGGGTGAATAGCTCCTGGAGTGACTGTGATTTAAGTGATCAGCAGGGACTAAAACACACACACACACACACACATATATAAACACAGTGATGGTGTGGTGGGAAACAACAGTTCATCCGTAACAGCATCTTTTCTATCCCTCCATCCATCTATGTATCTCTCCATCAGCTGGGGTGATGGCATTTGACAGCCAGCACAAAGCCCTTTGTTAAAGAGATTACTTTAATCTGTCTGAGGGGGCGGGGGAGGATTTTTTTATAATTGATCGATGTTTGACAGCAGCTGATGGGTTTTCAGACCCTGTGTATTTCAGACACATGTGTTCTCACTGCTGTTAATACAGAAAGAGGAGAAACAACCCAACTCCACAAAGTTCAGTCGCATCTCCGCCACTAGCATCTAGCTGCTGCTGCTGCTGCTGCCGCTGCCGCCGCTGCCCCCACCGCTAGCGACGCGATAGCCGACTAGCTGTTCGGGGAAAATAACGGTTCACACTGTGGAGAACGAGGCTTTGTGTGCGGGTAGTTGTTCAAAAACATGGAGCCTCCATGAGCAGGGCGAGGGGGGGTGATGGCTACATCACGTCCCGTCCCTGCGTGGGTGTCCCAGTGTTTTTCTGCCTGGGAGGGTCAGAGCATCTCCGCCGCTGTGGCTAACAGGCGGCTAGCTCCGGAGCGGCCGGGCAGGCTGCGCTAGCGGCGGCCGGGGCCTCCCTCCCTTCTCCGGGGCTCCCCTCCCCCGGTGGTCCGAGCCGACGTGTGTGTTTTAGCGAGCTCGCTCCGGGGTCTCGGGTATTTTTTACCTGCTGATTTTTTGGGCGAAGGCGCGGCGTTCAGCCATGGCAGTGGCCGCGGATGTGCTGTGGATTCCCGGGCAGGAGGCGGACTGGCTCCGGTTTCCACTGCGACCGCAGGGGAGACGGGAGAATGGGAGCGTTTACCGTAATGACCGCGGCGAGGCGCAGCCGAACACACCCAGTGAAAAGCTCCTGCGCGACGTACTTACGGTAATCCTGCACTGTACGAGCTGGACAATTTAAAGGGATAGTTCACCTGGAAATGAAAAATCACTCATTATCTACTCACCACTGGTTGGAGGGGTGGGTGAAGTGTTTGAGTCCACTAAACACTTTTGGAGTTTCAGGGGTAAATGGGGATCGATTCTTCAAACGTAAATAAACAACAGGAAACACATTCTGCTCCTGTGGGGTCATCCAAGTGTCCAGAAGCCTCGACATTCATATTCGACCCGGAATGACGTCATTCACACCAAGTTTTTAGCCTAAGTGACTGTTATCCTCAGCCCAGAGTCACGTTAATCTTCAGTGAATCATTTCCCAAATTCCATGGTAATTATCTTTAGTGCTCTTGATTAAAAACACCATGATTAGTTGGAAGTTATTCGTACATTACACTTTAATTGTTTATTCTTACTCTCCGTCTTTTGTATTCTGCAATTTACAGGCATATTAGTTTTCCCCCTGTCCAGTGATTACTTTGATAATCCCAGTAAGACAATACAACATCTGTTATTCTCATGTATGTGCCACACTTTGCTTAATTCAAACAAAAAGGTGTTTAGTTTAAGCTTTAGTCTAACTGTCATCAGGAGCTCAGAGGACTGTGCACGGAAATACACACACACAGAAATTAACACCAATGCTAAAAGTACATCTGATCTGCACTTTAACTGGAAATGTCATTTAAGTTGTTTGATTTCGCCATAATGGGTTAGTTACAGATAAATAGATGCACTTGATTTTAGTTGACCATCAACATGGACGTGTCATAAGAAATCTCATGTGTAAATGCATTTGCCAGCTCAAAGACTCATGAAATCATCTTGGTTTTTGTTTATTACAAATATTTGCATGTATTAGCACTACACACTTCTAATCCAGTTGTAGAAACATTGGTATTGTTGTCTATATTTATATGTGTGTGTTTATTTGAGGGTTTTCTGAGCTCTGTGTGTATTTTATTGTACTTTAACTGGACCCTGAATATCACACACATCACATCTTGTAGCCTTATAATAAGTGAAGGACGCTGAAAAGTGAAGTGATGGAAGTGACGGACATGTCAGAGCCTCTGTTCTAATCCTGACCCAACACGGAGCGCTTGTTTTAATACAACAAACAACCAAAGCAGGCGGGATGTTCCCTTGAGACATGGGAAACTGCCTAAGCGCCGCCCTCTCCAGCTATGGTGTATAAACCGAGCCCTCCCTTCCCGGGCGGAAACACATAGGAGATCAGCTGACCCGGCTCTTCCACTTCCTCAGAGTCTGAACCCTAATGGACGAAGCGGCTCAGTGTCACAGCGCAGAGCGGACCGCGGGCGATCGAACGTGTGTGACATGACCCGTGTCACACGATGTGAAGTTTAAACTGGGAAACAGCTGTGCGGCTGGGAGGGGGAAAACACATCTGGAGCAGAGAAAACACAGAGGTGAAGGGGGCTGTGAGTTCATGTGCTGGGTTGTGATTGTGATGTGATGCTGCTCACACTTTACTCTGTGTGTGTGTGTGTGTGTGTGTGTGTGTGTGTGTGTGTGTGTGTGTGTGTGTGTGTGTGTGTGTGTGTGTGTGTGTGTGTGTGTGTGTGTGTGTGTGTGTGTGTGTGTGTGTGTGTGTGTGTGTCCTGTAGTGTGCAGTGTGGGAATGGGTCTCATCCCTTTCTGGTCCAAATGGAGAATAAAGGGAGCGACGAGGCGGAAAAATTGAAGACAAAGTTCTTGTCGGCCTGGAACAATGTGAAGTACAGTAAGTAGTTTGCTTGAGGCCAACACACACACACACACACACACACACACACACACACACACACACACACACATGCTGGTGTCCTCTCGCCACCTTGTCTCTAATGCTCTCTCGCATCACTACAGTTTTGTGTCAATCAATCAATTTACTTTACGATTTAAAAAAAGAAAGATTTCAAGAATAAAGTCATAATGTTATTAAACTTTTTTTATTCTCATAATATCGTGACTTTTTTTCTTGTGAAATTATGACTTTATTTCCCTAATATTACAAGATTCTTCTTGTAAAATCACCATTATACTCTCGAAACCTCATAATATTTTTTTCTTCACCATGACCCTAATACCACAGGGTTTCCCACGGTCTTAAGAAGTAAAAAAGGAAGTCAAAACCGGTACTAGGGCTTAGGTCTTCATTATGTTAAAGTTCATTTCAGGCTACTTAGGACTCTGATATCATATCTTTCTTATAGGTCTTACATTTTATTCATCATGGTCTTTAAAAGGTTTTTAAAAAGCCTTAAAAGTTACTTGTTTAAACCTGCAACAATTAAAATGCAGAGGTACCAACAAGGAATCGGCACAAATAAAAAACATGCGCTAGAGTTCAGTGAGACAAGAACCTACTGCTGTTGAGTCAGACCTTAAAATAGTTCTTTGTCATACTGTCCACATTGAGTTTGTGTGCATTGATTCAGCTCACACAGATTCTGCTGTTTCTGTTCACCTGAAAAACACATTTAATGAAACAGAAGACTGTAGTGGGCAGGGATCTTTGGACTAAGCCACAACATTGAGTGACATATGGGTGTTGTGGAGTAGGTGTGTCGGTCAACTGAGTAAATATAGCATTCCTATTCAGACTGTTTTTGTCCTTAACCTTCAATAACACCATAATAAGATAAGCTAATCTTTTATTAGTCCCACAAAGGGGACATTTGTCATGTCACAGCAGCAACAAGGACACTCAAGCATCAGTAACAAGTAAACATGCAATATAAACATAAGAAAAGATGAAAATAATAATAATATATACAATATAAAAAGGGCTGCACGTGGAAAAACATTGAGATATTTGGCTTAGTTTAAATAATTCATAATTTTAATAGGACACAAAACAAACGTTTTCCAGAGGATTACTGAACTGTTATTCATTACATTCTACACGTCAATATGTGTCAATGAAACTACACCCGAGTTAATAATTAGTACAGTTGTTTGTCTTTGTCTTTTATTTTGTCTTTTTATTATGTGTTTCAGGTTGGGCTCTGAAATCAAAGACCTCATTCAGTAGAAATTCCCCAGTGCTCCTTCTGGGAAAATGTTACCATTTCAAGGCTGAAGGTACATCACACACACACACACACACGCACACGCAGCAGCAAAGGGAATCATACAAATAAAAAGCATCAGTGAATAAGTAAACATGACACAATTATATATGCAATGTAAACTGAATCTAAAAGATTTCACATATATGTTGAAATTGCACAGAAAATGAGTATTGAACAGTTAAATGAAGTTACACTTAGTAAGTGCTGCTTGTACAGTCCGACAGCAGCAAGAAGGACTTCAACAGTGAAATCATTACCAGCCCTTTATCCTGTTGACCCACTGGTTTAATCTCAGTATTAACTTGTTTCCCTGCATTTTGTGTTTGAATAATAATACCTGGTTGTCCACATCATCCACAAGATGGAAAAAAGCCATTTGCACTTCATGATTTGACCCCACGATCTTTTGTTTACGTCAGATGACGACAGTCTCACAGACGCCTGCTGTGAAGCCTCCAATGACGACTTCGTCATGGGGAACGCTGAAGCTTTCCGGAAGGATTTTGCGTCGCGAGTGTGGCTCACCTACAGGGAGGAGTTCCCTCCCCTGCCCAGCTCCGCCCTGACCTCCGACTGTGGCTGGGGCTGCATGCTGAGGGCCGGGCAGATGATGCTGGCTCAGGCACTGATTCTGCACTTCTTGGGCAGAGGTGGGTGAGATGATGGGACCACACCTGAGTTACAGTGAAAACCACATCACAGTGATGAGTGAGCTAATGCCCAAAACAAGAAAAGTTCCAAAAGTGGAATTAGATTGTTCCCAGTTCAAAGTCACAGCTGTGGCAGCTAAGTCGTGGAGGTCTGGACCCCAACACAGTTCAATGTGACGGGTGATAAAATGAAATGTTCATTTCTCATTTATAGTAACATTCTTGATACATTACATCCATAGAAAATCATTTAAACCAAACAATCTGAGAAGGGAAAATCTATCTACTTATTTATTTACTTGCTGGAATCCCTGATCTAAGTAGATTCCGATCAATATGGATTTTTGGGGGTGATGCCAATATCGATATAAAGGCATAGAACAATTCCAATACCCACATATCAGCCTCTCTCTCTATATATATACATGTACACTCATATATAAAACTATAAATAAAAAGAAAATATAAAACAACCAAATATATAATACATAAACTTGTATGTATTCTACAAATATGTCTGTGAAAGGTTTATACTGGCTCTAAAACTACGGGCTTCAGAAAGGGGCTTTGGGCTGGAAGCTCTGTGATTTGAATAGTCAGACAAGCTGGAACTTTAGGTTTTGAAAAAGGACATTAGTATCTCAAAAACTCTCGTCCAACAGAAACTGTTAAAGTGTCTTTTTGACGATGAAGGGAAGGAGCCAACGCGGCTGATATTTGGACACTGCCCGTTCCCTGCAGCTCCCGGGGGACAGTTCCAATCATCAGCTAAAGACCCAATTTAGTCACATGAAAATGGATTAAGCGGATTAAGGAGCAGGAAGACAGATTTTTCTCCGCAAGTTTTGAGTTTTCTCAATAGAAAGTTTAATTCCGTTGATGCAAACCATTCACAGCGAGTGAATCCCTCATATCTCTGTCAGATCTATCGTCTCTGAAGTGTCCTCGACTTTATGAGTCCGCATAATGACACGACGGTGCCGGTTTAATGCAGTCATTTAGAAAACAATATTTAAAACTTGTTCTTCTGTCAAATCTAAAATATGTCACTGATGAAATATTTCTCTATAAAGTGACTAATTGCCACTTAAGGTTATTTATTGATCAATTTCACTTTGATTCACTTTGGATCAAGGTCATTTTGTTAATGACTTAGACTCTATTCTGGTTCGTTTTATAGCCGGGGCCCCTCCTACTCTCCCCGCCTCTGGATCCCCCCCTGTTTGTAAGGCTAAGGCGGCGTTAAAGTGAAATAGTGGGACACTCAAACTTATAATTGGACAGAATTACACTTATTCTGTTACAGAAGCACACGGGGTTCTGTCTGTTTAAGGAAAAACTTTTAATTTCACAAGTTCTGAAAGACTTTTTGTTCTTTATGGTGACGCTGTAAAGGAAACTTTGATGTGTTGAATGAGGCTCAGAGAGCAGACTCATGGATCCCTGGTCAAATTTGGTGCCTTTTTTTATTTTCCATTGTGAATATCTGGGATTAAGTTCTCACAAATTAGATTTTAATTATATGTTGTTCATCTATTTTCTGTGTTGTCATTGTACAGTAGTTTTGAGTCTATTGTATCAGTTAAATCTCATTTCTAGAAGTATGGAGTTTTATCATAGATGTCTTTAGAATTTGGCAGCATCTTTGGGGCACCTCAGGAGGTAGAGAGGGTCGTCCACTAACCAGACGGTCGGTGGCTTGATCCCCGACTCCTGCGGTCGACATTCCGCAGAGTCCTTAGAGAAGATACTGAACCTCAAAGTGCTGCTGGCGGCGTATGAATGGTGTGTGACAGTAAAAGTGCTCCATATAGAAGAGCTGTATGGATGTGCGTGAATGGGTGAAAGACACTTTTACTATAAAGCGCTTTGAGTGGTCGATAAGACTGGAAAAGATCTATAAAGTGTAAATACTGTCCATTTAGTCCATATATATATTATGTTCCTCTAAAATATGAATAATTTTTCTTCCTCATAGACTGGACCTGGTCGGCGGCGCTGAACCTCCAGCCCTTAGACGCAGAGACGTGGACCTCCACTGCAGCCAAACGTCTGGTGGCCTCTTTGGAGGCTTCTCTGCAAGGTTCCCAAGGGCCCTCGGATCCAGGGTTGAAACACATGCCTCAGGCCCTGGGACCTGCAGAGGAGGCAGATGCACATCTGAAAGAGATGTACCACCGCACACTGGTGTCCTGGTTCGGGGACAGCCCCTCGGCTCAGCTGGGCCTCCACAGGCTGGTCCGCTCAGGCCTGTCGATGGGGAAACAGGCAGGGGACTGGTATGGGCCTGCTGTGGTGGCCCACATACTCAAGTAGGTGTAAAATGTTTGATCTGAGGGTAATTACACTTGTGACAGTCCTGCATGTGACTCTCATCCGCCTCAATTCTGTATGTAATCACATATAACACTTTTATGTGATATGCTCTTTGAGAAATATATGAAAATTCCCAATCTCACAAAATCCTGATCCAAGTCTGCAGCAACATTTTATGAGTTCCTCCCTGACCCAGACCTCATCTTTCCACCAAGATTCATGGTAACCTGTCTAGTAGATTTGTGTAATCTTGCTTAAGAGAAACCAACTAATAAACAAACGGACAAGGGTGAAAACATAACCTCCTTGGAATATAAACAGAAACATATTCAAAAGTATGTCTTTGAGGAGATGCACTAATCTGACACAAATTTGTATTATCAGTAATAAATGTGGCAAGAAGTTTAATCTCCAGAATCTTTGTCCTTCACTCACTTTCTCTCTTTTCACTCTCTTCCTCTTCCTCGCTCTCTCTTAGGAAAGCTGTCGAGGAGGCGATGGACCCTGGCTTGGCGGGTATAACTGCCTACGTCTCCCAGGACTGCACAGGTATGAAAGATGAGCCTGATGATGATAAAACAGGAAACTGGACACAATGCAACTGACCCTTCTTTCTCCACTAACTCTCTGCTGCTGCTGAGAAACTGTGGAGCGGCTGAGAGTCGTGTCACGAGCGTCCGTTCCCCAACAAACACGTTCCGTTCCTAATCTATGACCACACGCTCCAGCCTCCTCTTAACTGCAATGATCTGTGTTGTGATTCACGTTTGTCTTCTCGATGGCCAAAGCAGACGTTAGCTGGTGTGAGAGTGAGCGTCTTGGTGTGTTGCAGCTCTGATATCAGTGAGAAAATTGGAGTGACTTTAACTTGTGCACCACAGAGACATACATGATGTGCATCGTAGAATCTAGTTAAAGGTCAATCAACAGCTTCATTGTCAGACAAATTTATTGACAACTAATTTATTTTCAGAAATTAAATCAATTATTGATGATTAAAGTCATTTATTAAGTCACTTAGTAAGAATGCTAAATATATTTGCCGTTCCTGCTTCTAAAAATGTGAGAATTTGCTGCTTTTCTCTGTTTATATGAAGGTAATTTGAATTATGTTAAAATAGTTGATCAGACAAAACAAGCAACATAGAAACATGTGATATTTTACACTTTTTCTGACACTTTAGACATTTAATGGTTCATCGATTAATTGTGAGACATATAACAAACTTTAAGGGCGTATGGATATAATATGCATGTATGTATTTTGACAATTGTTTGCAGACAAAAATGAGAAAGATGAACTACAAAAGACAGGATTCTCGTATTTAACTAAGCCCAAAAAACAGGAATGCTACAGAAGTGATCGCCCCCGAGGCTGATGCACAGACAACATGTCTGATAAATTGACGAGGGGGGGGAGGGACACAGACAATATGACCTCCATCCTACCTTTGCATTATTGATCCTCCATAGTGTACAGTGCGGATGTGGTTGATAGCCACGGGGCACCAGCAGCAGGGCAGCCCTCTGCCGAGCCATCGGACGGCCCTCCTCTGCTGCAGAGTGACCAGCCAGCGTCTGCCTCCACGCCGCCAGACGGCCGAGCGGTCATCATCCTCATCCCTGTGAGGCTGGGGGGGGAGAAGACCAACCCCGAGTATTTTGACTTTGCAAAGGTGAAGTATACATGTCGTTTTGAGAAATATGTTTTTATTTGTACGTTAACATATTTAAGAAAAAAGGGGGAAGAGCAAATGGTAATTTTCCAGAATAGTGAGTTAAAAATATCTGTTTTATAGACACTGATATATAGTATGTGGGAAATAAAATGAAAGTGTTTTCTATCATGTACGTTATATGTTTCTCTGTCTTTCTTCATTTAGAGCATACTGAGCCTGGAGTACTGTATAGGCATCATCGGAGGGAAGCCCAAACAGGCCTGCTACTTTGTAGGATTTCAAGGTTAGTGTGAGCGTAATGGAAAACAGAGAAAGACCCACAGAGAGAGAGTAGCACATTATTTTGCATAATATACCCTTCTTACATGACGAGACAAAGTAAGTTAATGTATTCGTGTTTGCGTGAGGAAAACGGAGAGGAGTGGAGACGCAGAGGCGAGTGAAGCAGGGCTTACTTTATTCTCTGTGACCCATCAGAGCCTCGCCCATTCATCACAAGTAAACCTCCCAAGTTGTAAGCTGTAATTGATTTCCATAGGAGGCATGCATTAAATTTCATCTGGCCCAAAGTGAGCCACTCTTCATCACCTTCAGGAGCCAGGAGGAACCTTCAGTTGTACATCTTGGCAGTCAATATTTACACATTTACATTTTACCAATTTGAAACACAGTGGTGGATGATGTCTAAATGACAAGCAATACATTCTCCCTGCCAGGGCTCGGCTCCGCGCCGCATTCATCACATGCAAATCATCGAGTATAATTGCGTGTTTGTAAAAGTAATTCCCACCAACCAAAAATTAAATGACAACCTCTTTTTTTTCCCCGCGGCGTAAAGAATGTGCTTGTACAAATGCATTTGATTATGTGGAATTTAATCCACCCTGGTGGATATTAAAAAGCAACAACCTTCTGGGAGGCATATTTGACGCACACAAGCCCAACACTGGGCCGAGCAGGTGACTTTGAGCTACTCTGCATAGAAATTGGAGAGAGGCGCGTTTTTGTAATAATCCGATGTTTTTGAATAACTTGTCTTTTGTTTTGTCCTTGCAGATGACAGCTTGATTTACATGGACCCTCATTACTGTCAGTCTTTTGTGGATGTCAGCACCAGCGATTTCCCTCTGCAGGTAATGTGAAATTACACAGACGAGCTGACTGGGGCCTCAGTAATGTGAATTTAATAGTTTCTGTTAGTACTTAAGGGTATGAATCTTAAAGCAGCCCTCGGCCCAATTACCGAGTCCCTATGTGCTGATTTATTTGCTGCTCAGATGTGTGAAGCTGCCACTTAAGAGAAATACGGCAAATACAGGATCAGGTAGTCTGAATATTTCAGCACCCATACATAAAAATCAGCACATAGCAAATGTACGGCAACTTTGTTTTATGCTTTTCCATGGCGTTGTATACAATATGACATGCAGCACAGTTGTAAATTTATCGACGCTGTGACAGCAGATAAATAGGATTTCATTCATCAAATGATGCAGAATACAACTTATTTTGTGTTGACGCTGCCATGGAGTGTATGTGCACCACATGTCCCGCAGTTACCTGCCCCCCCCTTTCAGCTTGATGGATTCTTTCACATGCGTTTCGTCTCTTTGTGTCCAGTCGTATCACTGCCCCTCGCCAAAGAAGATGCCTTTCAGCAAGATGGACCCGAGCTGCAC
Organism: Hippoglossus stenolepis; assembly: GCF_022539355.2. Classification (NCBI taxonomy): domain Eukaryota; kingdom Metazoa; phylum Chordata; class Actinopteri; order Pleuronectiformes; family Pleuronectidae; genus Hippoglossus; species Hippoglossus stenolepis. The sequence continues at coordinate 6,580,950 of NC_061496.1, forward strand.
CATAGGTTTCTACTCGAGAAGCGTCCAGGACTATGAGAGGATCAGCCAAGAGCTGTCTAAGGTGGGGGGTGCTGCTTGAACACAGGATGCTGGAAATATCACCCCATCGACGCCACTCATTTATTAGTCATTTCACGAATTCTATCTTCTGTTTTGTGCAATGGCAAATGACAGTATAACAAGATGACCAGTAGGTGGCACCATTTAGCCATGAATCTGACTCACTCGCCTGCCACTCAGCAGATTGGGTCCACGTTGTAAACCAGTCTCCTCAAGCTTATACTGCCTCTGCTTAGAGGACTCTATTTCCATGCATTAGAATCAACCGAGTCGCAGCCTGACAGAGAATATACTTCTTGTTAGGTGTTAAAATTCAATGCAAACCGCTGTGAAATGCATAGTATGGCTGGAGCACTGGCGCTTCCACTGAAACACGGGTCAATTGTTTGTTCCAGGTGCTGCAGCCGTCAGCCAAGGAGAAATACCCAGCGTTCACTTTCGTGCAAGGTCACGGCAGAGATTACGACCTGTCGGCGGGCCTGACCCCGGAGAAGAGAGAGTGGCCCTTCATCCGTGACCCGAGGAGGACGGTCACCACCGCTGGGGACTTTGTGCTGCTCTGACAGCACTGTTTTAAAAGACTACACCGACAGGGAACTTCCTCCTCGTGAGGTGCAAACTGCCACGTCTGTTGTGACACTGAGGGATTTTTAAACTTCCGGCATTCGGTTTCCTAATTCGTCCTGGAAACTTTGTTGCTGGGCACTTTTAGACCAAACTGCTGTTTTACTGGTTGCCCAGTAACATGAGTGCACTGAATAATTTGTCTGGGACACGGTGTTGAATTTAATCACCTAACATTTTGATATACTCATCCAGGAAATAACAGCATTTAGGGGAATTTGTATTCTTTCAGCACCGTTATTTGTTTTTGTAGTTCAGCACTCCCATGTTAACATGCTTTGTGGATTCAGGTGTCATGCAGCAGCGTCGTCTAACTTTTTAAAGGTTTGTAAAGTACTTCACCTGTCGTACTTAGACAGAGATTATCAAGTGTAGATGTCAACAGTGGCCTGAGGTCGAGGAAAAAACCTTAATGAATAAATCTCTGGAGACAAAGTAACTCAACAACTTCTCCTCTAAAAAACATTTCACCCACCTGAAAAAACCTCAGCCACACGAGCACCCCGATGCTTCAACGTGCACTCGATGTGTCGTTTCTTTGGTTCACACTCGACCTCATTCTGTCTCTGAGCAATAATCTGATAATAAGACTGTGTTCTCGTCCCGCTGGCTCAGTCATTTTGACTGAGTCGTGCTGCTGCCGTGAAAGTGACCAGACGTGGGAAAAGAGGTGGAGGTGATGATGTTTTGTGCTGCACCTCACTAAGCACTGCTTGTTGTCAATTAACCTTTACAACAGGCTGGTTTAGATGTACTGTATATACATGGCATTTAAATAAAATAAAAAAATCATGAATATTCTGAGCTCAGATTCAGGGAAATGCAGTAAAGGAAGAAATACGATATAATTCTTCCACTCATTATTATTATTTGTATTTTGTGTATAACTGAAACCATTTGGTCGATTATTTCAAAGCATTTTGTCTAACATTTCATTTTGTGTTTCTTCTTTCTTTTGACGATCTATTGCAGATTTTGCAAAACACTTTTACAACAACTGTACTGAATATGAAATAGAAGTGAAGCTGCACACTTGAATACATGTTTGGCGACGAAAAACGTGCACTTTAGTTCATCACTTCAAAGTTTTCCAACTGTTGAATCTTTCTCATGTGTTCTCCTAAATCACAACACCTGCATTTAGTTTCTTTACGATAACCTTGCTAAATTAAATTCTGCAATTTAATGTTTTTTTTTTGTTCAAACCACTGGTTGGAAAAAAAACTGAATAAAGTAAAATACTTGATTTTCTCTATCAGATTTCTTCTATCGGGTCGTGAAGAAAAACCCGGTTTGCTTCGTTCCCTGTGCTCGAGACAAACCTCGGCCGTGTGCTGAAATGTATGCAGTCCCTTTCTCTCCCAGTCAAATGTAGTAGATTAAAACTAATCGTACGTGCTAACCATCTCTACAGCCCATTAACCAGGGACCGGAAAAAATGTGACCCGGTGACACTGGCAGCAATTGTGTTCCTCTGCGAGGAAAAGAAAATATCCTTGTGTGCTAAGCTCTGTTGCCATGGATAATCTATCTGTTGCCCCCTTAGTTCGAGCTATGCCGGACTGTTTTCCTGTACAATACAAATTCTTGTATTATGATGAGCCGTGCTTTTTAAAGGGGGGAACTGTCCTTTCTGGGCGGGAGCCAGGGCAAGGGTGAGGATGGATGGATGGGCAGAAGAGGAAGAAGAATTCTTCATCTGTTCTCTACCATGGAAAAGCAATGGCAAAGCGCATAAAGGCATCATTTAGATCCCCCGTCTGATCTGTGTGTTCGTCTATGTTGTGTTTTTTTTTCTTTTTGTGGACGGCCGACCGGCTGTGTGGACAAAGCGGGAAAATCAAGTATGCAGGAGAAAAAAGGAGCGGCGACATTCTTCAGCGTTGGATGATGGAGAGGAAGAGGAAGGGTGGGATGGACAGGAGGGAGGTGAAGGGAGGGGATGACACATTTGGGGATTTTTCTTGTCCGAAACATGAAAGAGCATTTGTGCTGGGGGGCACAGAGCGCTCTGAGGGTTGAATGTTCTTCATGTATTTACAGGGGATGTATGAATATTTGATTAATGAGTCACAGGCTCAGGGGAAATGCAGCAGGCGAGTGGCTTTACAAAGCAAGCCGATCTCTCTCTCACACACACACACACACACAGACACACACACACACACAAACAGACACATAAACCATGCCCTGCTGTTTAACGCAACTGCCTAAAGTGTCATTGACATTGCAGATTCCTGAAAATCTAATCTGCACCCAGGCAAATTCCTCACAAAGACGGAGTCCACAAGAGTCATTCCTCTGTTCCACAGATGCATGGTATGTAAGAGGGGGGGGTGTAAAGACAGAGACGCCCAATAAAGATTTTATTTTGGTGTCATCCACTGGAGGAAGTTGCTTGTGGGGTGCAGTTTTTAGACCAACAGGGATCAAGTAATCGCTTAACATCATAACCTGTGTTTGGAGTCGACCCCTGATGACACTACACAGCTGGGACAAGAACTTCAGGACGTTACCCACAAACCAAAAGTGTGATGTTGATACCAAGTGAAGCCATTCAAGTCATTTAGGTTGGATTGTTATTAAAATGAAATTGGGAGAGAAAAGTGGCAAACAGAAAACTAGATGGACACTCTGAGAGCACAAACCTCCGCCAAGGCTAATTGAGCACTTTCTCACCATGTTGCATATTGAGATCAGAGACATGTCATTCACAGATGGAACAGATGTAGCTGAGAGGAATATGTGTTCGAGTATCTGGATAAAAAAAAAATACTTATTTTGATTTGCAAAATCCCAGTTATTATCCAGGTCCACACCAACTTTCACCTGTTCATAGATATTTCCACTCACATGCCTGGTCAAGATCTAAAAAATGTGCAAAAATGTCAAAAAATCGAAATCAATAGAGTAGTTTTGCAATCTTTATCTTAATCTTAATCTTAATTTATCTTGCTTGCAAACAAACACTGTCTTGAAAAACCAGTCAAACACAGAAACAGGCGTGCAGATAACAGTATCTGTGATGGAATGACACAAACAGTGTAGAACGGTGCACCTTAATACCTCAGCTTCCTTTCAGGGTGCACATGAAATCACAGCACTGAGTCTCATGCACACACAGAGTCAACATACACAACGTTTCTCTTTTCCATGACAATATTATCAAATTTGTGTCACTAAGCTGCGCTGAAGAAGACGACTGTGATGCACCACGGTGTCGTTTCCATTCCCTCTCACCCTGTGGTTCTCAGGATTTCCTCCAGCCACAATCACACCATGATGGATGACACTGAGAACATCTGAGGGAATTAGATCTAACAAAAAAGGATAAGACACGAGGGGGAAATGTAAATGTGTGTGTGAAGCCTTAAACAGCTAAAAAGTGATGTCTGGTCCTCTCCAGTCATAAGCAGTGTGTAAATTTATATGGATGAGTGTGTAGTTTACACATGTACGGCTTGTGTGTAAGTCATTCTAAATCTTAGGTGTCACACTCCCTCCCTGTCTTCACACCAGGTGCAGGGGTGCTAGATTTATACCCAGTAGCCCTTGCCCACCCTTGTGGAATGCCATGCATCTTCAAACAGGTACTTCACTTTGAAATCTCATCTCGGCGTGATATCTCTAGGCGGCTAAATATATCCGGCTCCCGGATCCTGCAGCCGTCAGAGCGTAAATAGTGCCTGCGCTGCATCAGACTGCATTCAGAGTCTCAAGTCTGTCCACGCAACTGTCCACTTGTCTCCACCCGTCTCCTCCTACGCCCCCCTTCTCCTCCTCCTGCTCCTCACAGGAGCTCCTGGAGAAATGCTGAGGCACTGCATGCCTCACACATCTCTTCTGGGCTGAAGCCAGACAGATGTCACGATGCTGTGATTAATCAGCAGCTCCCAGGACAGGAGGGTCTGAGGGCGCTCCACCATGTGAACATGGCCTGCAGAACATACTAGGTCAGAGGTTCTTGAACTTTTTTCTTACTCTAAACTGCAGACACATACTTTTGCCTGGGTGAAAACTGCTTTTCTATCTTGTGCTGGGTGTTTGAGGAATCGCCGGAGCAGGAATGTTGCACCAGTGGTGGCCTGATGTTTGCAGAGGTGTTCATGAAACATTCAAAATATGACAGCAAGCAGTGTGTGATCCATGGGGCAAATTCTTTTCATTAATCTTGTCATATTGATTTGCCTTTGCTATTTTTTAATGATGCAAAACAAATTTTAATTCTAAAACTACTGATATTACTTATTTTTCAATGACAGGAACGATTTTGTCCACTACAACACAAATCAGTGAAGCCAGTTAGATTTTTTAAGTGATGAAGGTGATGCATACATTTGCCATATGAGAATATATCAAGTTTGAAAAAATAATGATTTCAACCTTATTGCCCAGATGTAACTCATCTGGAGTTAATAAATAAAGGTTTGTGGCTCCAGCCCATTGTGAAGCTGAAGATGAATGGATGGATGGGAGGATGAATATTTGTACCGATGCAGCCAATAAAAGGAAAATAGAGGAAACAACGAATGGTTTACAAATCAAACATTTGAATAAGACGTCCAAAAAAGCTGATGATTTACGAGATTTGGTGAGATGCTCTTTCGAAGAACAACTTCAGAACTTTCTGTTAACAAACAGGAGATTGTTCTGAAGCATCTCCTGACTTTAATCAATCAATTCATTTTGTCATAATCCATTAAAGTGGCTGCTCCTCGTGAGCAGTGTTGGCGTGAAATACTGTTACTTGTATTGCATGCAATTCTCATGAAACCTTTTGTTTGATATTCAATAAAAAGTTGTGCACAATTTTTTCCGTACTAAGTGTATTTATGTGACCTTTCCGTGGAACATGGTCATTGGAGAGGCTTTTACAAAAAGGACTTTGTATTTTTACAATCCCTAAAATGTTATTTATCTAATTTGAAGTCAAACATTCTGATTTAATGCGACCAATTCACCATCAAACTATAGACAAATCCAAATAGTCACAAATCCAAAACTTTTAATGGAACTTATTGAATCAGTGTGGAAACTCCTGCTTTGCTTTATTTTGCAATGTAAAAAGAAACGTATAAACGCACATTAAGCTCGTCGTCTGATGCTGTTTACATCACACACGTCCTCTCCTCCCACTGAGAGCCTTGCACCAGCAGAGGCCCAAAGCGCCGCTCCTCACCCAGTGCCGGCTAACCTCGCCTGGCTGTGACAACAGGAAGGGCACCGGAGTTAACATTTAGATAACGGATGTGTGTGCCGCTTTCGATTTCCATTCCTGGTGACAGGGAATCTTAGGAGCACATCACGGGTTGTGTGTGTGTGTGTGTTGGGGGTGGGGTGGGGTGGGGCACGCCTGTGTGTGTTTCCTGCATCTCAGGGGTGATGTGGAAGAACGCCGAAATTCCTCATTCTGCTGTCCTCTGAGGCATGGCCGGCCCTCTGTCAGCTTTTACTAACCAGATGCATCCGAATCAGGCGCCGGGGCTGAAGGCAGGGGATATTGCCTGCTGTGTAGCTGTCGACTTGTTTCTTATTGCATGCCTGTGTTGAGCCGGGTGGCAAGTGTTGTGTTGTGTTGTGTTGTGTGTGTGAACGGGAGCCGGAGGTTAGGGGGGGTCAGCCCGTCTGCCGGGTGTGTGAATGTGTGTGGCAGGACATGCTACGGGTCCAGGGAGTGTATATCATCCACCAGTCTTAGCTTTACCCGACGCTCGGATTGTAACTCACATCCGTCTCTGCCATGATGAGGCCTGTAAATTTTGTCAAGTTAGTATTCCTCTAACACCACCTAATGACACCGAGTGTGTGTGTGTGTGTGTGATGGTGAAAGAGTGTGTGTGACAAAGAGAGGTAAATCATGAGGAAATGTGACATGGAGCCACTCTTCTTTCTCTTTTTTTCTCTTATTCGACGAATGCATATATTAGTGTGTGTGTGTGTGTGTGTGTGTGTGTGTGTGTGTGTGTGTGCGTCTGATCTCCCCCATCCTGCAGATTTGTGTCTGTGTGTGATACTTTGCAATCTCATCTCCATCTAAAACTCCTGCAGGCCCCGTGCACCATTATCACGCAGTTGCAATAAAACCCACAGTAATTAAAGGGGATCTGGCCGTAATTGCCTCAGTGAATCAACTTAATCAGCACCTGTGCTCACAGTCGACCTAATGGTGCAATCTAACCTTTTAATACCCCAGAAATTAGAATTGTAAAAAATTATACACCTTGTGATCATTCTGTATTTTGAAACTCTTGAGTGGACAATGAGTGGACCATTGTCCAAGGCAAATATTAAAGCTGCAGTCCGCCGAGTGTGCCGATGAGACAGAGTGTGAGCGAGAGAGAGAGAGAGACAGACAGAGAGAGAGAGTGAGGACCTGCCACAACTAAGTTTTTACATGTTTACAGTGGATCCTTGAATAATTTGCATAAATGGACCAAAGATGGAAGGTGTTGTATACACTTTGTATATTAGTTTACATACTTATGAATAGCTGTCCCACCATAGACTGTATATAAATGTGGACAACACGTCTCCACTTCCTCCCACTATCCAGAAGTGGAATCAAAATACCCCGGGTATGAACGCTGCCATCTTGTGCCGATGAAGTGATTAGGAGCCAGAGTGTTTTCACAGCATTAAATAACTGATTTAAAAAAAAGTTACTGGAAAAGTAGTATTTGAACGTACATCAGTGTGATAAGAACTATACCTAAAATGATAGAAACCATCTTTGAGAAAAACTTATTTGACATGTACTTGACTTGAGGCGTGGTTTATGACCTGTACTGCAGCCAGCCACCAGGGGGCGACTGAGACACTGTGGCTTCACTTTCACGCTGTCAATCTTTATTTACTGTCTATGTGTCACACCATCCAATTTTAACTAACCCTGCTTTGTGTACAATTACTTTCTTAATTGTGTAGGATTGAATTTCACCGTTCCATTTCTCAAGTTGACCAGACACTTGGAAGTAAAACATCCTGGAGAGAACTTTTCACCGAAAAAAGTTTTGACTTTTCTCATTGCAAGAACAGCTAAACTACACTGATCATAACCATCTTCCATCTAACAGATGCACGATGCCCAGGAGCAGCTGCTGTAGCTGTGATGCAGCCACTAATAATGTCATGAATTAAAACCTGTGCTGCTTCAGCTAATTCCAGTTACAATATCTGCTGTGGAAATGGGCTCCTTTCTTTTCAGACATCTTCCAGAAATTGTTGGTCATAATAAATGCTGAGTTACTCCGTCCGCAGCTTTACAGTGAGGCAGCAGAGCGGCTGATTTCCATAAAAGTTCTTCAAGTTCACACAATTGACCACAGAGTGGTTCAGCAGACACAAGCAGGTAACAGGTTTGAAATTGGTCTGTGGATTAAAGTCTGTGGCACAACTCACAAAGATCTTGACCTAAATATAGTCTGTGGGGATGGTGGTTGCAATGGAATGCAAAGTAAGTGTGTGTGCATGTGTGTGTGTCTGTGTGTGTGTGTGTGTGTGTGCAGTACGACAGCCGCGTAAAAGCATCAGTAGCTTAAATGAGCTCACATGCAGATTGTTACTTCCTTGATGGTATTTAAATAGAAGTGTATGAGAGAGGTGTTCCACAACAACATAGATTTAAAGACACAACAGTATACACTATTAAACAACACGATAACAACCACAAGAAAAAACACACATAACGACGCAGCTAAAAATCATGAATAAATTAGCACGCCCATTACTCTCGCAGCGGCGGGCCCACGGCCTCATTGAAATATAGGTCTTTTCAACACATATACCTAATATACTAAAAAAGAACATTTAAAATGATTCAGTGGCTTCTGTGAACGCATTAATTTTCAGTACTAAAAATATATTTTTAAGCAGGTCTTGGTCGCTGCTTTTCTCTTGTGTGGAATGCATAATGGATTCCTATGTAATCCATTACGGCTGATGAGGGAGCGGGAGATAAAGAGTCTGCGGCGGCGGCAGCCACCCGGGGTTGTTCTTCTTTAAATGAAGTTTTAATAAAGAACGACGGAAAGGCTGCACAAGGTCAATTATCAGACTGTGCCCGGGATCCGATGCTCTCCTCAGATCCTTAGTTAACCATAATAGCTGTCAGTCACAGCCTGCTGATCCACACGTTAAAAGCGCGAGATGCCCAGACGAAGGCTGAAGCGATCTATCCCACACCTCCGTCGGTGTACGTTTACTGTTGACTATTTTTCGTCCTGACTGGCACATAAGGTCACCACTGTCACAGACAGGCAAATCAGGAGCGCTGACTGTGGTTGACGTTCATTTGTCAGCGCCCCTCGTTGAGGAGGATATCTCTTTATGCATCAAGAATACGTTAAAAGTCACCGGGGGAAGAGGTGGAGATATTAATATCATCCGTCCGGGTGCTCGCTCGGCGTTGAAAGTTGAAAGGCCCCCCATCTCAAAGAGTGAGGTGGATTTAATGTACAGGGTGCTTATGAATACACTTATGTATTCATTTGAGCAATAAACGCCGGGCTGGGTCCCACACAGAAAAACAAACTGCCTAGCTTCCGGCAGCCATTTTAATTAAATGCCATGGATTGTCAAATTTATCGATCCCCCCGCTCCCCTGACACAAGCTTGAAGGATGTCCTGTTCCATTTCCATATCTTTAGCGGGTTCTGCTGCTAATGTGAGGTGAGGGATGGAGGGAGATGGAGGTCTGCTTGGCTAAAGCGGGCCTGGCTCCCGCAGCGTGGGGTTGGAGGGAGAGAGAGAGCGGGGGGGGTGTAAGTGGATGCAGATAGGCTAAAGGGGGAGGAGGGGGGGTGCACATGTCCTGAAGCGATAGCCTCAGAGCCTCACTCTCCCTCGCTCAGAGCAGCTCTGTGTACAGATGGGTGTCTGACAGGCCTACAGCTGTTCCCCTAATTGTTCATTAAGTGTTCTATTGATTCCCTTATTTCGAGTACATGTGTCTTTCAGCCTCCATGTGAAGTGGCGGACACACATGCCACACACACACACACACACACACACACACACACACACACATGCTCACATTTACTCACACCTACACACATCCTGGCTGGGCCGAGATGACAGGACCGCTTCATGCTGGAAATGCGAGCTGCCACTTCTAATCCAGGGCTTCTCTCTCCGCGGGGTCCGGCAGGGCCTGGAAAGCGGCGCCGCGCTTGACGCACCAGGCTTTTATTTTCCAAACTTTTAGCATCAATCAATTAAAGTGCTGGCAGCAGCATGGAAAAATGTTTAATTCCTTGTTAAGCAGCGGCAGCCTCAGATTGCACCTGGCTGATAAGGGAGCTTGTGTGAGTCTATTAGATCCTGATACTCTTGCCTGATTACTCGGGGAGAATACAAGCTTTATTTTAGGGGGAAGAAGATGGAGAAAGATAGTCCGGAGGAGAGGAGAGGAGAAATGAAACTCAGGCTCAGCACCATCATCTTGAGGCAGATCAGATGTGATCTTCTGTTGTGGATTATGCCATTCACTGGGAGCAGCTCTGATCCACATTTAATCTGCAAGCAGAACTGATAAAACCCATTCCAGGGCCCGTGCTCCTGCATTAATCCTCTTTGCAAAAAAAAAATTGCATGAAATAAAAAGTTATTTAAATTTCCATAAGGAACAGATTCGTCCTTTGACTGTTCTAAGTGCACCTTGCTCTCTGTAGCGTTGTCAAAGTCTCCCAGAGCGACCGTATCCTACGACATCCACTTGACGCAACGCGAGATGGAAAAATCTGACAAAACCTGAGGTGATCGTGACAGAGTTTCCCTCCGTGTGGGCGATAAAGCACGATCATGCAGAGCACGTACAGAAGGAGGCAATTTGTCTCAGTGCTTTTATGAATTTATAGAAAAAGGCAGCAAATAGAAAGGGTAGTATTATATGGACTGGTCAACGCTAAAGGGAGAAAAATCACCAGACAAACTGTAACCATTTCTCTTTTTTCCCCTTTGTTCTAAGCCTCACAATTTGGCTTTCAAATTGGACTTAGCGCTTCAGTGAGTCAAGTCATATACTCCCAGCCCGGGTGGTCGTCTCCATTTCTTGGGCGAGGAAATTCTGTTGGCCCTCCCGCGTTGAGTGGAGTGATAATGTTCTCTGTAAAACACAATCAGTCACCTCCCTCCTTGCCTTTGTATAAGCCTCGAGGACCCCCAATCAATACTGGCTGGCTGGGTGACTTATCATCGTGGGCCGGCCGCAGAGCTGAGTCGAGCTGAGCGGGGCAGGAGACAGCGGGCTGCATCCTGATGCAGACGTGAGGTGAGGCCCCGTCGGTGACTTGCCCACGAGGCAGTGACCAATTTGTTGGGAGCCAACACAGGGAGGGATGGTGGGAAATATCTTAGAGAGGCCACGCACACTCACTGTTTGTACAATTGTGTACAAGATAACGTTGACGTGAATCAGATTTAGGAGGAATCCATGGTGAGGGATTGAATGAAATTTTCATAATAATGTTTTCATTCATTCATTTGTGCAAAGTCACCTGTAACTCATCATAAACCCCACCTCCCCCATGTTGGTGGATTGGACTTGAATCAAACTAAAAAAGTAAAAGTCAAATAACATTTTCTCAAACATGGATTCTGTTTGTTTACGTTTCAGGATTGACAGCTGAGACTGATCCCAATTGGTCGAACACATGCATCTCCGGGGCCTTGTTTCCCTGTCTCCACTGCACGATCAGTTCTGCACAGACTCTGTGTCCAAATCATGTCAAATGGCAGCACCCATAGATATTTTAACTTCAATTTTTCATGTCCAAGACTGTCCATCTTCATATACAGTCAATGGTTCTCTTCTACAGAGACAGCCATGTTGCACCACCATGTTTCTACACTAACCCAGAACGGACAATCCTTGAGGGGACATTCCACGTATCCAGTGAATGGAATATATCTACTTTATTAATTAAAGTCATTAAAGAGATCCTATAAGATACAATATTTGAGTTACAGAAGACAACCTGTTTGTATGACCACCTATCTCACAGAATATCAAGCCCATTGAAAAGCCATGCAAGCCACTGGGAGGTCCTGAACAGCCTCGTGTATAATGTTGTTAAACTCCCACTGCTGCTGACACCGAGAGAGCTTTTTAAAAGCAGGAGAACTTTAATCTGGCCGGTGCACAGCCACGATCACTGCTGCTGAAGGCCACGCAGGATGATGTGTGGTCCTGAGCGGTTGTCTCGTGGCCTTGCTTGCCTCTGCAGTTTTAAGACAATACTTTCAAGGTCTTTACTTAACACTTACACTGTTGTCTTTCTGATTTTATACGACGACCGTGGGCTCAACGCTCAAGACAACGGGAAAAAATAAAGCGCACTGGCTCGAAAATAACGATTGAATCCAAACTGAGATAAACACAGTTGTATTTCCAAATCACAAAATCATGATGTCAAGGCACTTTACATACAGAGTGAAACCAAACAAGTCTCACAATGAGCAAATTTTTGACCAGAAGAAACTTCCAACAGAACCAGACCTGGACCAGACTTGATAAATGTGAAGAGAGGAAGAGAGAAGAAAGCGAGATAGAAACCAGGAGCAATTATTACAACTTACATACTTATAGATGTAATAATGTTAATAATAATCCAGATCGGCATCAACATTTAAAAGGTTCTTCACTGACCTATCCTTCCATTAGTTGTAATCCCTGCTAGCTAACAGACAACAACAAATTGCAATGAACACATCATCTCTTGGGGGAGGTAATAATAATGTTATTACTGATAATAAATAATACAAATTTTGCCTTTGTACAGACAGAGGTTTATTAATTCGTCTACAAAAGTTATGGCTTGATTCACCAGGTTAACCGGTTTCTAAGTTCTTTGAAAAAGGCTTATTTTCTATAAAATCTACATAATATTACAATTTATGGTGATTGAATTTTTCTTTTTTATATATAAAATTTTACCGCTTACCTTTCTACCAATTTTCTGATGTTGCACTGATTACAATTTAAGCTGGAAAACTTTTCATTTGGTGGTGAATATGTTGTTTAGTTGTACATCAGATAATAGTAACTATCAATCAATTACATTTTCACAACATTATTGTTTTAAACCTATCTAATTGGACAAATGTCATTCAAATATCATTCCTTGTGTTGATCTTAAAACAGGATTCGCTAAGTCATCGCTAATTTGCGAGCGTATGCAGGACCAGCAGCTGTCTGAAGACTCGGTGCAATCAAGGAAATCACATGAACCAGTTAATTGAAAAAGAAAAAGTTAATAGGCCACCACTGAATATGCATTTGAACTCATTAATTTTTGCAAAGTGTGCTAAGCACATGTTGGAATCAATGATCTGCAAATGTCTGGCTTCCTCCTCGTCTTTTACTATTGTGATTTTAATGGAGTGATGTTTTGAGTTCAAGTCAGTAAATGATAATGAATAAATATTAAGGATTAAGGGTGACATCAGAAATGTTTGTTCACCGCATTGTATAATGTTATTGTAGTATTTCTAATTTTACGTTTTTCACTTCAGATTGTCTCTATTCTTTTATATTTAATAATGAAATTCTTTTATTTCTCATTGTATTTTTCCCTATCTTATCTTATGTTCTCTTCTCTTCTCTCAGGAGCAGTTGTAAGACAAGGACACTACAGACTCATGGGAGATAAACTAGCTGCTGAACACACCAGTGGACTGGAGATGAACCAGCTGACGTCTCGTCTGCTCGACTCTAACGTTTCAGTTTCTGTGGCCCGTCCATTACGACGGTGACAAAGGGGGTTGCAGTTGGAATTGTCTTTAACTTTGATGATGTTTGCAGCCACGCAGGCCTGTTAATGGCCCCTAATTGTCCCGGTGAAGACAAGATGTTGACATTTGCGATGTGTTCACAGTCCAGGGCTTTGCTTTAGTCATTATGCTAATTCAACCATTATATATCCGGGGGTATTAATGGGACTGACGCAAGTGATGTTACAGGTAAAGGGCTGTGAAATGGTCTGTAAACAGAGGGAATTGATTCCAAGGCTGAGGCGATTGTCACCAGCCGGCGCTGAACTGCACAGATAGCCTGCTCCTCCTCCTCCCCGTCTCCCCCCCTCTCCTCCTCCTCCTCCTCCTCCCTCCTCCCTGTCCGGCCTGTCAAATAGTCTCCGACAGCATTCAGCAGAGGCTGTCAGGGGCCATCAAAAAGGTACCCAAACACAGCGTGAAATGCCGTCTGCTTACAAAAATGAGACTGGATCAGGATCAATACAGTTTACCCCACTTGCCCAACACCAGAGCGCATCCATCTACTAACACCACCGCGGGCCCGGCCCTCGGAATCAGCTGCAGCCACACCGCTCTGGTTCTGGCATTGCTTTTGAAAGACTCAAAGATGATGCACACATTTATGTTGTGAGTTTGACTTGCGGAGAGGGGCCGGATCCTGTGGACGGACAAATCTGACTGAGAAATTCGTAGTTTGTTTTCAATGATATAATAGAGACAGACTTTAGCCGTAGATATAGATCCAGGCAGGACATTTTGGTACTTTTGTGCATTCATGGTTTAAACTGTTATAACAGTTAGTGTCTTGTGTTACTGTTAAAATTAAAACGACTTCAGCTGAAATTGTGTTATCCTCTATTTAATTATATGATATTTTATGGCCCATTTTAACTGAACATTGTGTCGTAGCTCAAGAGGAAACCTGCTTTATGCTCTAACTCACATTACTCCATCACAATTACACTTTTTCACATTTCTTTAACAAATTAATATTTACAAGACCCATGCCGATTGATAAATTATTATCAGATCTCATGCATAGCTTATTGGATGGTCTTATACATCATTTACCAAACGAGTGGCTCATTTTAGCTGACTCCACCATGTGTCTTATAGTTTTCTGTTGAGTAACATACGACAACAGTTATGTTATATTATGAGGCAATAGAAGACGATGATAAACAACACAAGTACCTCCACTACATGAACAGCAGTACTGAAACAGCTCTGATGCAAATTTTAAATACGTTCCCAAACACTGTGTACTGTTAGTAGGGCTGTGACTAACCTTTATATATTATTATCATTTAATCGATTAATCCACAGCCTATTTTGTCAATTAACATATTGATTTTATATGATCTGAAAACACCATCACAGTCGTCTGAAGCTCGAGGGGACGATTTTAAATTGCTTGTATTGTCCAACTAACTTTCCACAAATCAAAGACGTTACGTTTACAGTCACACAAGTAAAAAACAAACTCTCACAACCGAGGAACTGGAATTAAAGAATGTTTGAAATTATAGCTAAAGAAATTATCAAAATAGCTGCTGATGAATTTGTATTCTAACGATTGCACCTATAATTTATACATGTATTAAAATATGTGTGATATGACGGCGTAAACTTGTCGGAATTCCTGTAATGAAACGTTTCATGATGTCGGCTGATTCATTAAAAAATAAGATCCTTTGCTCAAATTAAAATACTTTTTATGCCTTATAAATACTGGGCGCCCAGACTCTGCTTCACATCCCATTACCGAGGCAGCCTAACAGCTATCCTGTAACAACAGGGGGAGATGACCATTGGCTGTCATGTTCATTTAGCTGTGGTTGAGCTCACGGAGCAGAGAGCAGGCTATAAAGCTGGACCTGCACTGCCACACAGTAATTGAATTACTCTACCGTCCACCCTTGTATTCATTTATCGTTCTGAAATCTGCTAGCGATAGTAAAAAGCGGGATGTTTTGGATCCAGTCCCCCCAGTCCGGAGGGAGAGAGCACTCTGACAAAGGTCCTCCACCGAGTATATCTCTTTTATAATAACCATTTGCAGAGCAGTATGGCCTTGTGTGCTTATATCCGTCAATCCAGGTGTCGCGGTTAACATGGATATCAAATAACAGCCTGCTAACCAGATCTGTCAAAAACATGAGGCTAATAATTACCTGCTTCTGTATTGGGGGTCGGGGGGAGGAGGCGCCACATAATAAATCTGCTGTATTCATCCAGAGAAAATTCCTCTTTTTTTTTTTCTCTTGATAGGGTTTGAATACGAAGCCCAGGCTAATAAAAGATTGGCCTGTCATAATGAATCAAGAGGGCCAGTGTCAGGTAGGTAGTGTGAGTCTATCCTCTCACATATCCATCTCTGGAACAAGCCCCGGTGCGTCTACACGGCCGCAGAACGGAGACCGGTCGACACCCTATTTGGCTCCCTCGGCTGAAATTAACTTTAGGCCCAGGAGAGAAAGAGAGACAGTGTTGGGAGCAGCATGGCTTCATTTTCTCCCCGCAGCGAGCATCGCAGCCCCGGAGGGACACCAAGACGGATCTGCATGCCACTCGCTATTCTCCGCTACCTGCTTCAAATTTATTATTGTGGCAAGTCAGCTTCCCCAACAGCAACTTGGAGGACTTTTCAAACCTAAATGGTATCTGCAGGCGGTCAGGAGACACATAGAAATCATACAGACTCACACACACACACATACACACTCCCTGTTCCTGTCACACACACTGAGGAGGGGAAAAGCTGCATCAAAAAGTAATCATGGAGATCAGAATACAGCTGTCAAACGGCGCCAAACAAAAAGTGATGCCTCTGATGAAGTGCTCCGCTCTCTCAGAAGCAGGAAACACTCGGCAACTTTTCACCCAAAGTTTGTTGGCTCTGATGAAGCTGTACTGTGTGGGTCATCAGTGTGGCACGGCGGGCTCAGTCATGACACACACAGTGTTTGTGAAGCTGTGCCTCACCTCAACCTGCGTCATATCTCATCCTCCTCCGTCGACCACTAGTTCCTGTCCCTTCCGCAACAGTGGGCTGACTTGGGTTAGTGGTAGAAAACAATATGATCAATAATTTAGTTATTTTCATTACCAGTTAATCAGTTGATTATTATGTTTTCATCTCGATTTGTACGTTAGTAGGATTTCACCAAAACTACGGGATGGATGACCATGGAACTCGGGTAAGAACCTATTCAATGTTGGTGCGGATCTGAATGAGGTTGTGTTATTTTTTCGAAATTTTCGTTGATTTCTCTTTATGAAAGAAAATCCGGCATCAGGTTACGGGGACTGATATTTATGATTATGTGCGATTCGGTGCAGATCAAAATAAAAATCTGTATCTAGAGAATTTCAATGTGAGTTCAGAAAGGGAATAATGGGCCTTGGTGGAGGTGTGTCCTCTCTTCTCGTTTTGAATAATCAAATGGTTCATCTTTAAAAAAGGCCCTGATTAATTTATTTATATTATTTCTTTGTTCAATATTCAGATATTAATTTTGTTTTTAAAATCCTCACAATAGAGAAGATGCAATCTGAGATCTGCTTTCCCCGAAAAATCATTAAACGATCAATTAATTATCAGAATACAGTTTTTTTCCCCCATTAGTGTTGAAATAATTGCATTTACAATAAAAAAAGTTTGGCAACTTCTGTGTTGGTGCTTGTTAAAAAAGCAGAAGTGATGAGCTGGAACAAAGATCCATGTCTGGACATAATAATCTGACATGCGTCTGTCAACCGCTGCACACTGTGCACCGAGCAGCCTTCAAGGTCAAATACCAGTGTGGAGGTCATGAAGGAGTGGCACTGGGAGAAATAATGAAGTCTGGGCCCGTGATGCCCATTACCTTTCCTTTGTCCCCTGCAAATGATTATCATTCACGTGATCATCTATTATCATGTTATTGGAGGTAAATTTAACAAGCTGTTGAGAGTGCCGGAAAATCAATACCTTTTAAATGCTGTTTATGTGTGATTAACGGTTAATATCCTCACAAATTATTTAATATAATAAGGTCATTTGTCTTTCACATGAGCCCGGCACCCTGCAAAGAATAATAGAATAATAAATGAGGACACTAGTGAAGAGGAGATTTCTGATGCTTTCCCCGGCTCCATTTTATTACCCATATCCTCTTTACAACTACAAAGCTGCACTATGGTTATTTTATGCAAGTCATAAAATTAGGCTGAGATGGAATTAGCAGACTCGGGGCTCTTTATAGGTCAAGCCGGTAGTTTATGAGCCCACGGCTCCCTGGCACTATTGTCAGGAGGCTAGTTAGAGGGGTCTTTAAGCATGATTTAATATGTCCATGCCTTGGAAAATAGTTAAATAGCTAATTAAATGGAGGAGTTAATTTACATATTAATTGACCTTCCAGTAATATTTATATTGATACCTACATGAGGAGCCCTTGTCTTCATTGCCTTTCATCATAGTTAGTCTGAGCAAATATGGTGTAACTTTTTTTGTTTAAACTCAAGTTTCTTTTTATTGTCGCTGGAGAGGGGCTGTGTATTCCCCGCCATGCCAGGCGCACAGCTGGCCGCGCTCTTGTGTGCCGAGTACTCCTTTTGTTGTTGGATAATGGAGGAAGCACCATAAACAGAGATGGGATGTGGCCTGGGGGGGGCATTGCGGGTTGGGTGGCTGGAGAGAGTGTGTGTGTGTACGTGATGGGGAGGGGGTTGACAAAGGAGCTGGAGGAGGTGGAGGACAGTGTCTGTGTCAAAGCTGCTCTTAATTATATCTCTAATCACCAATCGGCTTGCCAACAGAACAGGACCCTGGGGGCTCGACATTAGCCCAACCTGTACGGAATTAGCACAACATTTCACCTGAAAAGCTTTACAACACACACACACCCACACACACACCCACACACCCCTTAGCCACACACACTCCCAGAGAGAACACGACATAAATCTGTTTGTTTGTTACCCTCCACCACCGGCTATAACGCTCCGTAAGAGATTTGTGCCACATTCTCTATGATAATAATCTATCGCACTAATGCGGCGGCGGCATGTCGCATTGTCATGTTGATGTCCGCGCGGCCATCGAGGGGTAATGATGACACGGATCAACGATGATAGATTGGAAGCACATTGTTTGTTTGCAACAGGGGGTGCGTCCGTCCCGCGCATCGTGTTGTTAGCATGGTAAGTGTGTCTCGCAGCCTATTACCGGCCTGATCATTTGTCACCGGCCCTGTCTTCACTCTGTCTCCCACATTCTTTTTGGATAATGGCCCCTTCAGATGGATCTGCATATGAGGCCCGCGTTCAACAATGGCCGCCCTGAATGGGGCTTTTCAGGCTGTGTAAACCCGAAATGTGGCAACAAACGCCCGACACTGGGGTTTCTGGGATATCGGGTGGGTGCTAAGAATTCAGGTAAGAGGCATCTCTCACTGCTACTTGTCCATTTTGAATACTTCATCTTATTTTTTAATTTAACAAGAGATATATACGATCTATATCTACTACATCAGGTGTGAGAACGTGACCTAATGCGGAGTATCTGTCTTCCATTATCCGTCTCCCTGTGGCCTCCACTCCTGCTGGCTTCGACAATATGGCTGCCGGCCTGAAGCCCCTGATCCAGCCACAGACCAGCAGCTGCCCAGCAGACCCGTGCAGCCGCCGGCGACACCTCAGGGCCATTGGCGCTCATCACTCACTGCGGCTAAGTAGCCTGTCACCGGGTGCTGTGGCTGCAAATTGAATATTGTTAGGACCCATAGGTTGTTCCCATCAATGCGCTGTGTGTACGGCCATGTTGTTTACATGTTGATTTAAGACACAACAGCCTCGCACGGCAAACTTTTCCAACGTCCAGCAGAGGAGTTCTTTTGTCCTCGTCCCTTCCGCGTAGTGACAGAAACTGGTGACTGTCTAATTTATTAGCAATTTACTCCAGTGATTGATTAGTTGACATAAAAATTGATCAGCAATTATTTTGCAAATTGCCTCACAAATCTTTTAAGGTAATGTCAAAATCAACCCCCCCCCAAAAAAACTGGAAAGCAAATACTCTTCAGGTTCTGGACTAACGTGAGACAAAGCCAAACATATGAATACACGCTGTTTAATTTGAGGAAATCTGTTGTTTTAGATCAAATGATTGAGAAAATAAGCAGAATAATTGATTATGAAAGTCGCCATTAGTTGTTTAATATGAGAAAAATAAAATGCATGTGAGTGGTTGACAGCAGCATGTGTGGAATCACAGAAAAAGAACAAACTGACCAACAGCTGGTCGCCTGTAATTCCTCTTCTGCTCGGTGTCATTTGTGTGGCCATTAGTGTGCAGGAGGCCCGGTGCCCCCGGACTGTGCCCAAGCTCGGCAGCAGCAGCCGTGACATCACCTCAGGCGCTGGCTGCTGGTTATTCAGAGGATAACAGTCCGGCGCAGAGTCCGAGGGCCAGATCGCAGCGCAGGGAACAGGCCGGCAGACGTTAGCTGTGCAGTAACAACAGTCCAGCCAGGCCTCTCCAGCCCATCCCGAGCCGCAGCCAGGGTCCGGCATTTCCAACTGAATAACTCTATAAAATGGACACCTGCCACGAGAAGCCTGCATGCATCACTAGTGCCAGAGTGACGAGCACAATCGCCCAGCAGTCACGGCCAGTTGCCCGCTGATATATCAGATGCGATCTCCGGCGAGGGGTTCAGTGCCCCAGCCAAATGTTAAAGTTATTTGTTCTTGTCATTAAACTAAACTTTATTGTGACCCTCTCCCGCTGTTATTGCACTAGTAGCGATTCTCCCAGACTGGACTTTATCATTGAGGCTGTCTATGAATCTCTGGGGCTTTGCCACCGCACTTCACTGAGCTATAATTCCTTGTTGCCCTTGCAGTCTGTAGACGGCCGGAGAGAGGCGAGGAGGAACTGGACAGAGGGAGAGAGGAGACAGGAATGGAAATGACAGGAGGAAGTATTTTTTAAATTGTAATGGCTGATTTGCAATTTAATAAACACTGCTATGAAAACATGAGACAGAGGTGTGTGGGGTTTGTGTAAATATCTTTTTTTACTAAAATAAAGCTAAAATCTTGGTTTAAAACAAAGATTAGGTATATAGGAAACTTCTTCACTTCTAAATATGTCATAATTAAAATACACAGTTTAGGCCACATCAAGATAAATTTAAATAAAATGGTTCAAATGGTCTCAAGTATCTTGTGTAGAAGGAAAATTAACAAAATTTGAATAATCAAAGGTTAATTCTGAAGGATCTTGATTTATAAATATATTTAAAATATATTTAAATCTTGATATATAAATACCACCCTTGCTTATTGTTTTAGCTACTGATTACATTTTAGATGCATTTTAAAATGTACGTCCATGTTTGTATCTTAACATGTTGAATATGAATATTACTTACACTTTATATAAATGGTAAATGGATTGTATGTATATAGAGATTTTCCAGTCTGATTGACCACTCAAAGTCGCATTCACCCGTTCACAGACACATCTTTCACTCCACCATTCATACATTGTTGGCACAGTATCTTGCCCAAGGACAATTCGGACACTGGAGGGGATCGAACCACCCACCACCTGGTCAGTGGACGACACTCTCTACCTCCTGAGCCACAGCCACCTCCAATCGTACTGTCTCAGCCAGATTGTGTTGTCCGTATATTGTATTCATTGCTGTATCGGTGTACTTATGCTGTTGACCAGGTTTACTTTGACTCAACAGCGGAATAAAGGACACGAGAAGAATCTGTGGCATCGTTTAAAAGAGGACGCTGAGCTTTATTGTGGTGATCTGAGGTCAGGGCTGCAGGCACCATCACTTTTGATTAACAACAACAGCTTCCGACGAGGTACATCATGTCTATTCTTTCACTTTAATTCTAGCGAGAGAAGAATTTTTGAATATATATTCTCTTCTGTCGGCGCACAACTCGGATCCAAGCCATTAATCAGTAAGCACACAGAGAGCCATTATTATTCTTTTTATTATGGAACTTTACATCAAAGTTTTGGTTTTAATGTTCATGCTGATGTTGAGAAATGGAAAGTATGGATCCTCTTACGGTTGTAATGAAAAGGGTTGTGATCCATGGGTGTTTGCCTTGCCTCAGTGTGCTTTATCGTAGACGATGAGGGCATCCCTCACTAGCTTTACACCATTTTTCTGAATGTTTCATTACTCTCCTATTTTTGCTAAGGTTCCCACCTTCACTGACCCCACATCTGCTGCCCGGAGGAGGCCACTTAAACCCATATTAGGAAGAAATATCTTGCCAAAAGTGTTTGTGGATCATTAAGAGACTGCGACTGTTACAAAAACATTAGCGTTTGTGAGGTACACCGCAGACAAAGGGTGGCTGTTTTTACAGCCTGTGTGTTTTCCGAAGGTTCTTGAAAGAGACAATGCGGTCATAGAAAATATAAACGGCAGATAAACGACGTGACATAAAACTGCAGCCCATGTCCTGTCAAGCTCGGATGGCTTCCGAGCTCAAACTACCTTAATTTTCACCTCCTGTGAATAGCGTTAACATCCTCTTTCTCCTCTGGCATGAAAAAAGGGATATTTTGCTGAGCCTTAATGAGATGGTGTTATGCCTGGTTTATGCCATTTTATGGCCTCACACATAAATGTGTTGAACATTTGACACTATTTGTGCCGGCACTCTGTGTCTCTATTCAGGTGCACGCTTGTCCTTTGTCTAACTCTCTTTACGAACTGCCAGACGTAGCTTGATTACTACATTTTGAGACATGTTTAAGTCCACTGCTGCTCAGGATATTTCTGGACCTGGCAACCTTGAGAACGACCAACTCGTCCCCAAAAATCCCCCCTTTTTCCCAAAGAGGTAAAAAGGGCAAGTTTTTGCTCTTTAAGATGGCGGTACATAACCCGTCCATGGAACATAAACGTGTCTGCCGGTTGGGGAAGATGGATGGAGGCCCAAATGCCTGCCTACATAAAAAGGTCTTTAATCCCTCGTCCAGATCTTCTTCCCAAGGAAGCATGATATTAAAGACAGGAACTGGGCTTGGTAAACGTAATGGATCGGCAGGAAAGTTTAAAAGCACCAAGGGGGTAGGCCATTATGCAAAACAGGGCTCGCACAAGTAATCTGCGCCCTGTCCCTCAGCTGCCAAAGACAAAGAACACATGCAGGGGCCCTGATTACTTCTTAAGAAGCACCGCCATGATGGATTCTGGTATTTTGACTGTTAATATGTTTGAATGAAAATTATTTATACATTTCTGTGGGGTTGAGCGCCTCTCCCTGTGATTACTGCCTCTGAAAATGAGAGCGGAGGAGCAGGAAATTTCCATGTCACAGAGGCCTGATGTATACTCAGATTATGGGCTGATTGCAGCTCAGATGAGCACCGCGTGGAATCGTTTGCCTGCGCCTGTGACAACTCCCCGTCCCTGACAAGGCCTCTTAGTTTTTCCGGTTATTGATGCATCCTGCATAAATGCAATCCGTTGATGGCGTCTGCCGCCGGGGGAATGTAGGTATGAAGGGCGGCTGCGAGCGCGTGTGTGCGGAAACGAAGTGTTTAATACACTCAAGAGGCA
Organism: Hippoglossus stenolepis; assembly: GCF_022539355.2. NCBI lineage: Eukaryota > Metazoa > Chordata > Actinopteri > Pleuronectiformes > Pleuronectidae > Hippoglossus > Hippoglossus stenolepis. The sequence goes on from NC_061496.1 coordinate 6,603,977, forward strand.
GGGAGGCGAGCAGCGGAGGAGAGCCTCCTGGATGTTTCTTACACCGCTGTCGTGCAGGGGAGCAGATCAGGAGCGTGAGTCGGGTTTGAGGTGGAATCTGCATGTGCAATGATGATACCTCAACGGACATTTATCTCTCCGCGCTAGTTCTATGGGGATAAAAGGGAAAGCGGGATGTGGAGGAGAGGAGCCAAAACGACCAGAGGGATTTGTAACGAGGGAACATGAAGGAGGTCGTTGAAGGAGGGAGGTGTGTAACAGGGAGGAACATGTACTTTATACACATACTGGTACTACCACACTGGTGAGGACTTCAAATACACCACATGGCTCCGTGTCAGTGCTGTAATGTAACTAGGTACATTTACTCAGTTACATATTTGAGGTTATTATGTTATCATAATTAATTTTCAGAGATTTGTGATATTATTATGTTGTGGTACTGGTTCATGACTTTTTGGGGTTTGTGACCCTGAGGTAACGTCTGCAAAGTAATGACGGATTCAGCCAGTCTTTATTATTAATCTAATCCGGGGTCTTGAGGAAATACATTTATCAAGTAATTGCTTTTTTTCTGCTTTCCTTTTCTGTTAATCATCTCAAGGCCCCACACATTTATTTGGTTGCACCTTACATGGGTCCTGACTCCCCTGGGTTGGGAACCAGGTGATTTAACTACACAGCGAGACATGTAGAAGTTAGATTAATACACAGAATATCACTAAAAGGAATCATTTTTCATTTTAAAATACTTTCACTTGTGATATTTTAAGTACATTTCGCTAATAATACTTGGATACGTCAGCGAGACATAAGAACTGGACCCGCATCACTAATCCTGTAGCTCCATGGATAAGCTGATCCAGAGATATGAGCATAAATCCCCGTGATGATTGTGAGCTCTCATGTAATTACAGGAGTAAAGTTGAGTGGCACTGCCCGAATACTAAAACACAAAATATTAGATATTTAATCAAGTTAAACTTTGCAAATTTGCTACTGAGTATGTTTACTCACTCTAAACTGTTACAAAACAAAAGCATCATTCCAATATTTCAAAGTAATTCTTTAACTTTTGGAAGATGAAAGACTCAACCACTCGACAGTAGCGAGGGCCTCCGATATCCGCCTCCGAGCTGCGATGCATAAAAATGATTGATAGATCCACTTACAGCACAACAATCCCCCGAGAACAATTACCACCGCGTTGGTAATCCTGCAATCATGGCACTTGATCACGGCGAATCCAACTCCTCCATCGTGTGTTTGGACGATATTCAAGAGAAACTTTTGGCTCTTTCTCTGCCGAGGGAAGACTAATGAAAATATTTCGGTCGCCAACTTTTTGGGCCAATGAGAGCCCAGCCGGCGAGGAAGCCCTCTTGCATATAGATAGTGGAACGGTGCCACTTTGCAGTAAAATGGAACAAGCATTATACGAAGAAACAAATTCCAACCCCCCCCCCTTTCACACACACACACACACACACACACACACACACACACATATTCATGCATGTACACATTTAGTCAGCGCCCGCAGGCATAGGTTCGCTTATCCCCATCTCTGTCTGTCTTTTTGTGGCCTGATTTGAATACGAGCCTTGTTTTATGGAGGAAGGTAATTGGAAGCCGGTGATTTACTGCAGTGTATACAGGGACTGCATCCAACAAAATATCTGGAAGCAGGGAATAATCACTTTCTAGCCCGCTGCTGCATTTATCTGGACACAGGTATATTTTAACCACCGGGTGTTGACAGTGTTGACTATTAGCCGGCAAATAAATTATTCAGCACTTACAAGAGAGAGGAGGGGAAAAAATGGGGAGAAATCTCCTTAGAACAGGACAAAGCAGGATGTAGTGGATGTCATTTTTTTTCTTCAATTACAAAAGGCAAATATTTATTATTTATAAGTACTTGCCTTGTATGGGCTTAAATGTTATTTATGAACCTGTTGCATAGTGATTTCCAATGTAACTCATTATTTTTAGCTGGAGGGTGTTGTAAAGGAGCAAGGATATATTTAATGACACTCTGCTAGTCGGTGCAATTACACTGTAATCATTATGTAAAATGTCCTATTAATTAAACCAATTTCTGCTCGGGGAACATTCTTTTCTGCAGGGCCTCATCCCTCAGCCGCCGCCGCTGCCGCCGCCGCCTGTTTTTCACGAGGGCCCCTATTATGTTGTGACTTCACTGCATACATATTTATAAAAGAGATTTTCATTATCCGCAAGATTTGCAGCCACTTTTCGGATTAATGAATAGAGCATGCCACAGAAGTTTGAAAGGCAACTAGGTTTCTTCCTAATCATGCAATGTTTTGGACTTTCGGATCATTGCTGCAGGGCTGCGCACATTTATAACTGGAGAATTAGCCGCTGTTTTTCCGAGATGAGAAAAAGCACAGAGTTAAATATTGGCTCCTGTTTCAATAATATTTCACGTTTACAGGATGGGATGCTCAATAAAAGTGTTAGAGAGCAGGGTTGACTTGGAGAAGACTGATCAATGCCTTTGTATGTTGAAGATGTTTTGAAATCAGGAAGATGTACGGACCCAAATCTTTTTCTTCCTCATACGATGAACACAACAGGAGATTGTCCGGGTCAGACGCGCTCACAACAACAGGATCATCTCCGGAGCATTCAGGTGAAGGGCGGCGTCTGGGTAGAGCGTGCAGGAGGCAGGACACGACTTTCATCCTGAGACATTTGTATTCTTATTGGTTTATTTTCAGCTTTATGTCCATCGTGTGTTTTAGAGACATTTTCCTGTTGACAACTGACAAGAAAAACTCCGGAGAATGTCCAGAGCAACTGACTTAGACATTTGTGCTCTTACATAAACCCCCTCTGGATAATTTCAGGAGAATATCCGGATTCGAGTGCATGTCTGAAAGCCAATACATTCAAAAGAGACGGAGAATTGCTAACATTCGCTTAAATGCAGCTGAATAGCACAAATTGTGAAATCTTTCATATTATTTAAAATGCAAGAGGCTAAGCAGAATTCAGAATTTGTCTCCCTTTAAGAAAATGTTGGTGCTAGCAATCAGGGCAGGACGGAGCGGTTGACCCGCCTGGCTCTCGATCTGCTGTCCTGGCAGTCCTAATGTTGCTGTCGTGACCGGGGGGGTCATTGGCACTTCCAATGCTCTTCAGACACAATCTGTTTTCTTTACTTCTTGGCACAAAGGAAACGATTAAGAAAACAATTCAATAGAGAGCGAGAGCACGCGCACATCTACATTGCAAATGGAGAGTTTGCTATTCAGAGAGCATCAGTTGGGAGAGAGGCCGTCTGCGAGGCGTGAGCTCTTATTACAAGAGTCCGCTTCAGAATGCAATGATCAAACCATGATGTTGAGGGAAACGTGTTGAGATACTGAACAGATAATCAACAGAACAGAATCAGGGCAGTAATTGATCTCATCACACGAGGGACGATGATATTGTCTTTAACAGACGACATAATCAGCAGGAGCCGTATTATTTATAGCTGTTTTCAGACAAAACAGTCCAATTTGTGGCTTTCAAATATGAAGAACCATAACAAGTAAGACACGTTCATAACAACAGGCACCTTTAGGCGAGTGTTGGCATTTGGGTGGATCGTGCATGAGGCAGAACATGATGCATAAATTCTGAGGGAGAAATCGAATAGACACAGACGTCGGCTCATGAAACTTTTTTCCAAGTTGATGTTTCTCCGTGCATGCAGGCAGCTCTTTTTCATCCTGAGACATTTATATTATTTTTGTTGTTTCCAGTTCTGTGTCCATCGTGTGTTCTATCATCGTGTATCATCGTGTATCATCGTGTATCATCGAACGTGTGTTCTCACATGTGCACGTCTGAAAGCAGCTTGTTTCAAATGTAAAGTGGGCTTAATGCAGCATGTCTGTGTGGATCTGCAGCTGTGACAAAGATCGCACTTGTCATTCATAAACTATTTCCATAACAATATATAAGAGACCAAATCTCTGCCGAGGCTGTGGAGGCTGCAGAGGCCTGAGCAGATGGCAACAACATCTCCACTCATAACTCTCCTACTGCTGATCTTTTCCCATGCAGCTCGCCACGTGTCATGGGTCCATTCATAAAGTTGATACAGATGACTATCTCAGCGTGTCAACCACGTTTGGTAACAGACAAAGCCGGGAGCACAATGGTGCAGCTCTTATCAGAGGAGAGGTCTAAAGCTCCTTGCAGGAGCGTGACCAAAGTGCTGACGTTTTTTGAGCGGCTTATAAAGACGAGTTGTTAAAGTCAAGACACCTGCTGCTTAAGAGGACGAGTGGAAGATGATGATGAGGATTTGAAAAGAAACAGAATAATGAGGTGTGGTTGCAGATGATAGATGTGGAGACGGAGTTGTGAGGTTGGGATGAGTCATTTTTTTTTGGGCACCATTGGTTCCAGAAGTCAAAGTCGATGTTGCAGCAGAATCCAAAGTGTTTCGGTTCACGAGTCCATGTGAACGATTAATAAATCATTTGTTAAACATAATTACCTGTGATCAGAAATATTTCAGGTGAGAAGTTGATTTCAACTCAAGGTGTAATATCTGAGCCTAAAACTGTATTTTGTGAATATCTGACCACAGCAGGTAACTAAACATTACAGAGTTGAGAAAACGAATGATAAAAGTAAAGATTCGTTCTGGGACAATTCTGTTTTGTTGCTTGTTGCCTCCATAGCAACAGCAGCCGAGCCTTACAAATAAGTTATTAGAAATAATGCTGAAATGATTTCTTGGGATCACGACAGCAACATACACATCTGTTAAGTTATCCAGAAGATCCATGATCACAAGCTTTGAATATGTCAAAAGTTCTTTAGGTTTCCTTCACACTTTTGTTTTAATCAACTTTTTGGTGACTTTTCAACCTTTTCTGAATTCAGGGTATTTTTCATGCACAAATTAGATGTGCACACACTATATTAAGATATGGACATAAACACACTTACTGGTTGTATTGGTTAAAGGCAAATTTGAAATGGGATCACGCAACCGAGGAAAAAGCTCTTCCACAACCAGTGTCTTCCTCCACCTCACAACTTCCATCATGAAACCTAATATCTCAATGAAATTAAAAGCCTCACAAAGCAAATGCACTTAATGATGGAAGTTTATTTATCTTCTTAGAGACACTGATTCCAGTGCAAGCATGAATTCAAAACACAACCCAGACACACAGCGACACAATCAGATCCAAGAAGTTAAGATGATCATCACCCGGGCGAGAGGTGGCGACACACGATTCTTATCGCAGGTATGAATTACAATATTTATGCAGCGTGCTGTATTCGGGGGCCGGCAGACGGATGGCAGTGTGGCGTTCAATCCATTACTTTGTGGTGGGGTGTCAAATTAGGCCGCTTCATTAATACACTATCCACAAGCGAGGAGGAGAGGAAGAGGAGAGAATGAAAATGGAGGAGGAAAAAAAGAGCTGAGTCGGTGGAGGAGGAGTCGGAGGAGGAGGGGGGGCAACTGTACATCGGGGAGAGATTATTATTATTCCCTCTCTCTCCGAGATGAGAGCAAATTATAAGAACATACACCTTCTTCATCTGTTTGGATAAGTGGGGGGCCGGCGGCTGATGGATGACTGTGTTTACAAATGAGGGTGATAATGTTAAGCAGAGGAGCACGACATGCATTTCCCACCAATAAGGCTGTGGCTGGTCACACACACACACACACACACACACACACACACACACACACACACACACACACACACACACACACACACAATGAAGAGGCAGACTGATGATAAGAGTCCCTTGGCTACCGGATTAGGCAATCTTCCCAACAGCCAGCAGATTGATAGAGTCACTCCTCACAGACGCAATTGTAACGGGGAGGAATAAAGTTTGGCCTGCTGGTATCATCTGTGCTTACTGCCGGCTTGGTATGAATCTCTTGAGGAAGGATGACCCGTGAGGAAGACGAGGCACAGCAGGTTTATCTTTTGTTTCCCTTCGTGTCTGTGCAGCGGTGAAGGGCCACAACGCTGCAGAACACCGTCATGTCAACCAGGAGGATGTCACATAAATATAATATTATTAAAAAAATGTTTTATTCATTGATGAGTGGGAATGAAAATTCATTTCCGTTCTTCTGGTGATGCCTCTGCAGTGTTTTTCTGTTTCAATGCTCGACCGAAAATATATATAAAACATATTTCACTAATAATTGTAATCATTTTCATAGAAAAACATTAACGTTGAGTATTTTTTGTTAGTCTTGTGTGATATTACATAAATTAACTTTTTGGGGTTTTTGATCGTTGCCTGGACAAAGGTTAATTAAAGGTTAAACCCTTTCTTTCTGATTTCTGATGTTTCATAGACTCACTGACGAAATAACTGCCAGATTCCCTGATCATGGAAATAGCCATTAGCTGCCTCTTTTATTTTGTTATTTTACATAACGTAAATATAATATTCTGAAGAATAGTCAAATGGAAATCAATGTCTTGTTCGCCTCTTTGAATAATAACTGTACACTGTACGTTGGAATATGGAAAATATGACGATCTGAGAAGAAGCAATTCATTATTTTCTCTCAGTTAAGAATATTTGTTTTGGGAGGAAATTTGAATTATGAAATGAGGTGATAATAATAAATAATATTGTGTCAGTAACCTGACTTAATCAGAAATAAACACAATTTAATAATAATAATAATTTCAGTTTGGCCTTTGTTGACTTCTACTACTTCTCATACTTCATGTATCTACACACATCTGTATTTACCATCTGAAATATATCTATTTATAAAATCTGAAATATTCCTGTGACATTTGATTTGGTTTCACTCGTGGAAAAACAACTTTTACCACCACAGATTTTCCCTCCATTGTACATCTGTTCACGTGTCGCAGCTGAACAAATAGTGCCGATAGTTTAATCAACACCCCCGACTCCCCACCCGGCTGAAATGAATGAGCGGTCCGAGTCAGTCAAGAGCAATCGCATGGCGGAGGGAGAGGTTAAACGTCTGCATTAGAATGTGTTTGCCCCCCCAACCCCCCCTCAGAGCATGTTAAAGAGCCCCTTCTCTCAGGATCCCTCATAATTCCACGGGGGGCCCCTATGTCATCTTTCTCCGGGTGTCACCGGGAAATAGACTGATGAATCACTTGGTGATGTCACCGCGGTGGACTGGTGACAATCAGCGAAATGATGGTGTCTGCCTGCCTACACACATCTGTAATTGATCGCCCGAACCCCAAACACTCGCCTCTCTCCACTAGCTATGATGGAACATTGATTGAAATCACTCCGGATGAGGTGGGGTCCGGGCCATTTGTTATTTACTTCAAGCTCGCTTCCCCTCCTCCTCCAACCCTCTCTTTCTCTATCCCCCCAAACCCCCTTACTAGCACCGCCACCCTCTCATCCCCCAACACCCCCCTGCATGCCGACAGAATTTTTTGCCACGAGAACACATTATGGTAATCAGACAGTATGTGTGTATAGGAATCAATCAACGGAAAAGCCCATCGCGAGAGTTATGACACGGCAAAGTCTGTTTGTAACTTTTGATTAATGGGGAGATCGGCTCTGTTTTTCTGGGCGGATGGGGACGACCTGCAGGACCGGGGGCGGGTTTTTCCGACGAGGATTGGCGCTCGCCCCTTTTTCACCAACCTCTGTTTGGATGGGTTTTTTAAGGGAGAGACGGAGGAGGGAGGGGCGGGGGTTGCACCAAATATGGCGAACAAGGCTTGGACCCATTTTCCTGACAATGTATGGCGGCGCGGAGGTGATGGATGCCAGCTCAGATACGTCTCATCAGCATTAACGCCACCTTGGCACTGCCTCCCTCTGCCTCTCGCTCTCCCCGCGCGCCTGCCTGATTTATAAAGTTGTTATGGCAATTCACTCTAATGTTATTTCCTGCCACATAAATACATATATCTCAGGCAGGTATTATAAGGTTGGTAATGGAGGAGCATCGGGGACGGCTCCGGGGATCCTTTCAGGATGTTTGGCAGGATGTTATTGGTTGCACCGAGGGGAAAAACTCACATTAGCATTAATCCTCAAGGTACAAGATAAAAGACTGCGGAGACTGTTTTATTTTCATCAGACAGGCTTTTGTTTTAGCCTCTGCGTGCTCCTTCTGCTAAAATGATCACGCTTTGAGTTTATGTTTTTTACCCTTTCAGAGCCACAGCAGTCTGACATCGGTACGGGTCTGTTGTGTGTAATCTGAGGACATTTTAAAAGCATATTTTAACGGCTTTTGTGCCTTTTTTTAGATAAAGAGAATGTGGAGAGGCAGGAAATGCAGGTGAGAAAAGGGGAACGACATTCAGTAAATGTTGTCGCTGGGGTGTTTCTGATAGTTGAGACAGATCTTGAGCGCTGACAGTAGAGGAAGGATCTGATGTGCAACATTTCGGGCCATTTTCAGACAGGGACACACAGGACAGTTTGGTGCTGACATTCTCCAGAGTTTGACTTTCATATATGAACAACAGAGCAGGAGACACCGTTTGGTCAGACGCGTTCACAACCACAGGACAATTGCGTTGTGGACATCGTGTTTTTGTTCACAGCACATTAACCCTGGCCTGTACCACCCAAAGATCTAGAATGTTATTGTCTTTCCAAGTTGACAACTTCGTGTCCGTCACGTGCTAGAAACACACTCGTTAAATCTCACGTGGGCTCACCCAGACATTTTACAAGGGGGCTGGTAGGAAAACATAAGAGAATATCTGAAGCAACTGATTGAAATGTAGAAGCAACACAGTAAGTTTCTGCCTCAACTGAAAGTAGGAATGTGGTGGTTTCTGCTCCTGCTCAGCTCCTTAAACCTCTGAAGACGCCCCTAACAAGAAGACACCATTAATGCATTAATACTTCACATAATACAATTTTTTTATGAGCACACTGCCCACAGAGGCCTGCACCCGCTCTTCTCCCTGTCCACACAAACACAACACTCATCCATCAACCTTCTGTAACTTCTGCAGACATTTAGGTTTTGCAAATCCAAGGGGCAAATTGTTTGTGGAATCTCCATTTTGCCCTTTTCTAATGTTGTCATTAGCAATCAGCTCACTGGGAAAACAGGGCCGCAAGAGGTAGAGGAAAATCATTTGAACCTTCGGCCCCGCCATGGATTCGCTGCCGCCGAGGGGGGTCAGGGGTGCCGGTCAGGGTGACAGCTTGGGTCAATACTCGGGAGCGGGTAGAGGATGGAGGCAGGGGGGCAGCCACAGAGAGGAGTTAGAGCGGGTCGCCCTCCCGGATCAGCCGGCTTTAACTTGAAGTCTGCAGAATGTTGAGGAGATGAGGAGTGTGTGTGTGTGTGTGGGTGGGGGGGTATGAGTGATAGTTGCTGACGGTGCCAGCTCAAGCCAGTAGTTTTCTCTCTCACACACACACACACACACACACAAGCTAATGAGAGGTGGAGTGGAGGTATTGAAAGGTGTGACGGCCTTGTCAGGGAGTGTCCCCCCGTCCCCCTGTCCCCTGCTGCCAACATGCCCCCCCCTCCACCACTCAGAGGGCATGGCACACCACACGAGACTGACACCTGAAATATTGAGCTATCGATGCACTGTCTCGACGCGACAGCATGTGTGTGACAGCGTGTGCGCGACAGCGTGTGTGCGTCATCGTACGAGTGAGGGAGCCATCGATATGGAGCCCGTGCAACGTAACGCATGTGTTTATGTGTGTGTCTATGACTCGGGGTGTCACTGCACGTGTGATGGAGTTATTGATACTTCGCACTTGGACTCAAACTACTCATCGATTCCTGGGGACACGACACCTGCATGCAAGTCGGGTGAAAGCGTTGCGCTTCAGAAACGCGACGGACAGGTTTGCTGGCAGATTCTAAAGTTTTCAGCAAAGACATCCAAGGACTTCGAAAGATGTATGTTACATTATCATTATGGGCTAATTTGATATGTACACAACTGATGACATTTAGATGTTTAGGTTTATGTGTGTGGGCAAAGAAAAATTAACAAAAGAAGAAGGGAGAAGAAAAGGTGCCGGTGGGTAATTGAAAAATACAGAGGTATGATGTCAGGTATGGATGTGAAATATAAAGACATTTTTTTTGGCAGGCCTATTTCAGCCAGACAGTAGGGGGCTATTTGGAATGGAGGAAAGTAATAACCTCCATTTGTTCCCTCTAGTCCCTCGGCTTATGAAAAACGCCTTTACAACTTGCTTTGCCTTAACAGGGTTTTCTGGGGGATTTTGAAGTTTGGCAACTTGTCACTCGGATTGGAGCCGGTGGAAATATGATGTTCGGGTCATGGCTTTCTCTGCTAGTTCAATATGTTGCTGTGTGATTGAGGTTGGGTTGGCGAACAGGATTTGGGCTATTAATAAAGCCCGAGGTGGTCCTGGGGCCAGTACATACATATCAGACTGCTATTGTCAAAGAAAAAGACTGCAGCCTTTGTTAAATAAAGCACAAAATAGCAGAATTTCTGATGATTTACCATTCTTTTAAAAAGATTGAAGAAATTGGACTTGGAGACCACAGCCGGGTCTGTGTTACGTGTTATTCCACATTCTGCTCTGATGCTCCCCGAGCCCCCGGAGAGCTCGGTCAGCCGGCGAGCTCCTCCGCTCCCCCTGTCTCCATCACTATCAATTGTCTTTGAACAGCTCCGATCATCACCTCAATTATCCGTTGTCCTGCCCACCTGATGGGTTTTTTGCCAACTATAACTTCTCTGTGGATGGACAGGGAATAATGACAGCTGAGGCCTGAGCCCGGAGCCGACTGGAATACAAAGCGACTGAATGGATGTAGATGTGGCTGTAAAATTCGTCCACTTAAGCACATACACTTAATGATGTTAAAAAAAACAAAAAAAAAACAGTTAAGAAAGACGCACACAAAACGTGTGAAAATATGTGTTCGGCACAAACGGCTGCACACACACAAGAGATCTCCACAGATGTTGATGCAAGCGTGCACACACAAAACCCGATCCCACCGCCTCCTGTAGAAAAGCCATTTACTGACCGACCGCCGAGGTGTCAAGCTCCAAAGTGAATCTAAGAACGTGCTTGATGTGTTCTCTCTCTTTCTGTCTCTCTCGCTCTCTCCGAAGGCTGAGAGAAACTCATTTACCCGACAAATCCAAATACATGAGCAGAGTGGGAAAATGTATTCATACCACAGGTGATCTTATTACGGGCGCGGTAAACTGAGCAATGAGAACATCATCCACTGCAAATGACATCTAAACACATATCGACGAAGGGAAGAGGGGAAAAAAAAAAAAAAGTAATATCATCTGCATAATCAGAGAAAAGCCGTCGTCTGGGAAATGGAATGAATCTGAAAGTTCAGTGCCGGAGCATTGTGCTATTTATGCGTGACAGTGATTCGATTTAAAGTCAGCGAAAAAAATCTACGTGTTGTTGGTGCATGGGAAATAGGTGTGCCATGGCTGCTTTAGCTATTAGCCAGGAAAAAAAATTATTTATATATATATAAACATGTATTGTTATCATGTAAGTGTGTTGGTGTGAGACGAGGCATCGGGACTGACATATAATCGCAATCCAATAAAGCACACAAGCACATCAAATGCAATAATTACACTATTATATTCTACGATGTTTACACAATCACGTGTTGACTCTCAGCTGATATATCTTTTTTTGCTGAAGCTCTGCCCTGAAACTTTATTCTCCATCTGACCAACATCAACACTTTTCATCGTTATAATTTATTAATCTCATCCTCTAGCCACTCATCTAGATAATTACCTCGACCACGGAGGTTATGGTTTCATTGCTATTTGATCGTCTGTTCGCAGGATTATGTAAAAAAACTGCAGAACCGATTTTCTTGAAACTTGGTGGGAGGGGGACACGGGCCAAAGAGGAACTCATTAACATCTGGAGCATATTTCATTAAGGGGGCGGATTCAGGATTTCTTAAAATGTACCTAACATTGTGAGAGGATTTCTCAAGAAATATATATAATAATATATAAGTGTATTGTTCGAGGAAATACAGTAAAAGTAATATAAACATATGAAATATTTGGTGTATAATGACATTCTCCTCACCTGGTAATATGCACCGAGATTCTCTGTAAAACTCTGCTCATGATGGAAATGATTATTCTGCATTGACTCAGGACCATCCAGCCAGATAGCCCGGCCATTAGCATTTTCCTCTTTGTTCCCATCTATAAACATTTTTGTTGTCCTGAAGGGTCATCTCTGTATTCTTCCACGTCTCCCTTCCTTTTCGTAATGAATGAGTGTAATTACCAGGCCTGATTGGTTGGAAGGTCATTGGGAATCCTGTAATTTTTCACTTATGTTAAACCGGTGTTTGTGATGAATGTACCCAACCTTTCTGCATCCCTCCTTAGATTACTCTAGGCATAGAAATGCATCCACAAATTAAGCTGTTCATTGAGCACTGCTTCCTTGCCTGGCCATGAGTACGTTTATACAGATAAACAAATGAAAAGAGCTGGTGCGCTGGTTTTTAATGCCTGGCCAGACGAGCTATGTTGTGTTTTATTATCTCTTTTTTTTGTTGTTGTATTATTTGCATTCATCGCAACCAAATGGGCGTGTTGATGACATTTCTAACATGTGACGGAATGCAAAACTGAAACCAATAAAGAATCGGCAGTAACCGACAAGTATAAAAACAGAAGAAGATGCAGACGAAGACGTCAAAGTGGAAATGCAATGAGATTTGAGGGGTTTGTGGCGATAAGCTCCGTCGCCGAAAATGTGTACGTCACATCCTGCCTCCAGCAACAGGCACCTGAGGGCTCCAGACATTATCCAGGACCATCTCCTTCTGCGTTCTCCATATGTGAAAGGTACTTTCCAGCTCTTCAAACAAAACTCAGAACAAACTACAGAAACACAATTTCACCCTCCATCTCTACTCCTTCCTTTTCTCTTCAGTCTCTCATTAACAACTCGCTCCTTGGCTCTTCACTTCTTTCTCGTTTTTCCCTTTCCAAGCAAGATAATACATTTTTTTTCCCCCAGACCTTAAACCCACCGGCTCCATCTCTCTTACTTCATTTTCTAAACTTTTCTTCCCGTCTCTGGGCCGATAATCGCCGTGTTTGGTTGAGGTTTCTCTTCTGTCGGTTGAATTAGGGGCCTGTCAGAGATGGTTCTGCTGCAGGGCGCTGGCAGCTGCCCCGCTCACTCCACGGCTTATCAGCCTCACATTCAGCTGTCCATGAAGGAGGGATGGAAGGACGGAGGGATCATTGGACAGAGAGAGAGAGAGCGATTGAGAGAGATCGGGCTTCAGAGGGGCCAAAGGATGGAGGGATGTAGTGATCAAGAAGATGGCAACATCTAGAACCCATCCCTCTTTCTTGGGGAGGGAGTGAAGAGGTAAAGCTGAAGAATGGATGGATGGAGTAGACGAGTGCAAGCGTTCAGGGGCCCCGTGGCCAAAAGCCAGGCAGTGAGTCAGCGGACGAGCACAGAGGCTATACTCTTGTTGTCTTCCTCTCTTTCTCTTCCCTCATTTCTTTCTCTCCTCTCGTTTCTCCTACAATTGCCTTCCTGGTGGACTCCTCCTGGGCTTCTTCCTCCCTCTCCTTCTCCCCTCTCTCTCTCTCTTCACTCTCTCTTTTCCTCCACAATCAGCCGGCTGACAGGCGGACTGGGGCTATGATGGACGATGCCCTCTCCGAGTCCGACAACATTTTCTCTCAGTCCCTGAAGCAGGATCGGGCAGCATCAGAGGTAGGCCGGCGCTGGCCTCTTTCAGTGTTTGTGAGGTCCAATTGCTGTGTTCAGTCACCCCTCTCACGACCCCCATATCAGCGGCGCTGGGCTTGTGCAAACTGGAGCTGACCACACGGCCCTGCCTTCTCAAAATCTGCACACCGGCCGTGCCACGGCGAGCGGACAACATTTAACCACATTTCAACTCTGTGACTTTTCTCTCTTTCTCTCTGTCACATGGAGCCAAATAGAAAAATGAGATTGTAAACAGAGGGAAAACTTAAATATAAGGACATCCAGACCTGTCAGGGAGCAAGACTTCCTCCTTTCATTTGACAATTCACAGTATATAGTTCTTATTTTATATGCACACTTGTGTTTTCCTTTAAATATATATATTTATATTGCCAGATTCTCCTTTTTAAACACAAATAAAATTACGTTGAATTCACAAGCACCTTAATCGTTAATCATAAAAATTAAGAAAACAAATCTTTGGATATGTTTGGAAAATTGAAATCTCATCTCACTCCAAGGTTTCCTGCAGCATGAAGGCAAGAAAACAAAAAAACAGCAACAACTTAATTCAATCTCATTAATTTGATAATGTTTAATCAATGAGCCCGGCTGTGTTAAAAGGTCTAGTTCAAACATTGATTACCGTCTTTCAATTCTTCCTCAACAATAAGCCAGGGGGGAGGAGGCAACTTATCATTATCGGCCTTAAGATTCTTTAATCTGCGCCTCCTGTGTTGTCTTCATAGTGAAAAAAAGACTTATTATAGCTAGAATATCGAGTTTACTCCTCCGCACATACACACACAGTGTTGGTACACCCCCCCCCCCGCCACGCCTCCTCTGCCCCGACCATCCCCAGCCCCCGTCCTTAATCCAATTTGTTCTGTCCCCTTGTCGACTGCTGGCACAAAATTAAAGGCCTGCTCCCACAAAAACACCTCACATTTCCAAGGTATTGGCCGCGCTGCAGGACTAGAAACTTCATTTATTCTGGCTAACTTCTCAATTATCTTCCCAGTAGTGGAGACGTGTAAAAAGTGCAAAAATCAATAGGATTCCATTCCCCTCGTATTGGAAAGGGGGAAATTAATGAGATAGGACACTCTCTTAATCAGAAATAAATGTTTTAATTCAGATAATGACATAGTTTTCCCTTGCAGAAGGATGACAAATGCCGAGGTGCAGCGGGGCCCCACCAAGAAGCCATTTCAATTTTATTGTAAATATAAAAGGTATTGATCTGCGAGATGTACAAACCCTATTGCTTACAAAAGCCATTCAGGGGGACTGGGAAAACTATTAAGCGGCGGGTCAGAAATCAATAAACAACACTAAGAGGTGGCTGTGCCTGCCCTCGCTGGCAGATCTCTGGAAAGCCAAATGGCAGAGTTAGTGACAGGCGGCTCGGCGGCGGAGCAATGTTGAGGATGATAGGGTCAGCTGGTTAATGTGGCGAGGGCCCTGACAGGTCGGCAGCCCACCTCAGAGCTGGAGGCCTGACAAGCTGCCATTTAAACAGACACTGACTCATCAGCCTGTCGCTACAGTTAGTGTTTCACTGCGGTGGGCCGCGGCTGACAGGAGCCATTCGGCTCCTTCTCTCTTTCACCCTCTCTCCTTTACTTGTTTTTTATCTCCACTCATCTTTATTTTCATCCTCGTCTTTGTTGTGTACTCATTTTTATTTCTTATCTTTATATTGCTTTGCATCCACTTTAAGAGGCAGCCGGCTGCACTAACATATGCATGATGCACTAATGTCGGACTAAACCACTGGGAGGAAAAACAAGCTGTTTGGATCCAGCCCTGGTTTAAATGCACTGACAGCTGACAGTGCTGTCGCGTCTGAACACATGTATTATATCAATCAATATATCGTCTCCCTTTCCCATATTTCTTGTTTTTTATTTCTCTCTTCTAAAATGACAAAAATAAAACAAACCTGCGGCGTGAACCATCTATTCTGAAGTCGACACTGTGACAGCACATTTACACCTATTCTCAGATGTTTTCTGTGTTGTTTAAATATTTCGCCGCTGCCGTGTTGAGTGATGTTTTAAACATAAAGTGGCTGTTGCTGTTACTCTTGATGGAAATATTTAGATTTATTCAAGTTTAGAGCGAATTGAATCAAAAAAGAAAAGAAAAGAAAGTTCCAGTAAAACTAAACAAGTGTGTTTGATAACTCAAAGTGAAGGACTCCAGCGGACCGATAGATTTGGGTGCACGGTGGCAGAAAGGTTGCAGTGCACCGCAGGGATGGATCGGTGTTGATTTTTAAAGCAGGAAAAGGGAAAAGTTGGGTTTTCTGAGCAGTAATTATGAGGAAAAGCAGACGACTGACCAGCAAGCCGGGTCAGATGACTTAACCCCAGATCCATGCACTCCATTGGACTGTCCGAGGGTCAGGGCCCCCTGGCAGGTCTCACGTCCCCAGCCTGCGCCGGCATCAAACCCACGAAACATAGACAGCGTATTTCAGAAAATGTACCATGTAGTTTTAACCACACATGACAGTACAGTTGTTTTCGGGTTTGTAGGCGAGAGACAAAAGAGCGTGAGGTTATCCGTGTTTGAATCCAGCACACGTCAGGAACATGCGCCGCTCCTGTACCCCGCTGAGCCACTGGGACGCCACAGCAAAGCTATCTTAGCAAACATTGTAAATTGATAAATCATTGGAAGACGCAGAGGGACTGTATCTGCTGGGAGATGCTAAGCAGGCTTAGAGGGGATCAGTCTGTGAGTATTGCCATCTTCAGCAGGGGGACATCCGCTACATCCGCCAGACAGATAGATAAATAAATCAAGGTGTATGCGTCTGTATACAAATGAGTGAGCCAGTAAAGAAGAGCGAGGCGGCGGCGGCGGCGGCTGGGAGTCCGGATGAGAGGGTGTGAAATAGGTATAGAAGGGGATGTCAGAGAAAATCCCACGCCATCTCCCCCTGCGTTGGGACGGATGATGAGATTTGGGAAGGGTCAACGGCACCTATCAGTAGGTGAAGTGTTTAGTGGGAGTGTTTCTCTACCCCCCCCTCCTCCTCCTGGAGTGTCATCCCGTGTCACTCTCATCTCCCCGGCCTGATGACGAGGGGGCTGGGGGAGCCTCGAGGTGCTGCCTCCCTCCTCGGGTGTGGGTCATTTGACCCCGCTATGTAATTCCTGCCTAATGCCCCTCGTACGAACAAAGCCTGCATCCGTGGCACACTCAGACCCCACTTGACCCCCGGAGCCCAACACAATGCAATTGGCCGTGTCATTATATCAGAGCCGCTCTGTCCCATCTCTCCCTACATGCAATAGCGGGACTGTATAAATTGATTTCTAGCCGCCGGTGAGGCACCTTCGCATCCCTCCCACCGACGTGGGGGGAAAATGAGAAAAAAAATGACAAGGCAGGAAAGGTCATCTGATATCTTAGATGATATCCAGGGGAAAATGGGTCTAAACAGTCAGGGAAAAAATATTTATCTACAGCTCCATCTGAATTTCCATTTAACAGCGGCGGCGGCGGCTCCGTCCGA